>NC_053024.1:278062997-278325918 GCF_003073215.2 Triticum urartu | reverse complement strand
CAGTCAGTCCGCTCTTGGTGGACTGAACCTTCTGGACCACCGCACTCATAATGGTGCGGTGCTCCTCGTCGATGGAGGCGCCTTGAAGCGCCTCCAACAGATTGTCCGGCGCCTCCGGTTGGACGGGGGTCACCGGCACGGTGGGCTTGCTCCTCTTGGAAGGAGGTCCCCTGCCGGACTCTAGAACCTTTGATGGTTCCGGAGCAGTGTCCGGCCTAGAGCCGGACTTGGAGCCCTGGGGGGTTTCATCCCCTTTACTCCTGGAGTCCGGGAGGTCGCCTTGCGGCGCCTCCGGGACCACCTCCTCCCGGCTTGGAACCTGTTGGGACAACACTTCGGTGTCGTCTGTAGGGCGGGGGGAGGAAGCCGTCGGAAGCGAGTTCACATCCAACAAGTTCAGTGAACCGCTCAACGACGCGTCGAGCCGGTCTTTGGGTGGGCTGCATAAACATATTCGACATAAGGGAAAGCTGTGCAATAAACGAATAATATGAATTACTCTGGTATCCGGATACTTACGATTTTGCCAGGGGCTTGGCCCTGGGCGGCCACTCCTCTCCGCCATCGTCAGCGTTGGTGGAGTAGTCCGGAGGTCTTCTATTGATTTGATAGAAATTCGTTTTTTTCCTGTCTGTATGATTTTGATTTTCGATGAATGAGCCTTTGGTAATGCTTTTATCTCTATTCTATGTCGCAGGCGCCTATCCAGTCTATAAACAAATACTAATGAGAAAATGAAAACTATACTAAACTAAAGAAAACATAGGATAGAGATCCTAAAATCTAAAAAAGGGCATATTAGGGCTATACGGATTCGAACCGTAGACCTTCTCGGTTTTTCCCCTTCTTGGACCCTCCGGCCTCCCCAGAGAGGGCGGCCTTCCTTTTCTTCTCTCCTCCCGCTAGAGGGCGAGAGGTCTCTTCTTCTTCCTCCTCGTCTTCACGGGAGGAATGCGCCTCGGAACCGTCGGATGATGGATCCGACACCTCCTGGCGCCGGGCACTCTTTCGAGTCCCCGTGGCCTTTTTCGCGACCTTCTCCGGCACCACATAGGGTGCCGGAACCAGCAGCTTCGCCAAGCGAGCGTCCGCTGGGCCTTCGGGCAAAGGAGCCGGACAGTTGATCTGTCCGGACGTCACCTGCCAATCCTGTCAAAGGTAAGGGAGCTTAGATCCCGCATGGAGTCAAACTATGAAAACTGATACCCTGTAAAAGGAAAAAACAACTTACTGCATGAGCGTGACGCTGCATACTGAATCCGCGATCCTCGGTAGAGGATGCGGGGGCCTCGGCGCCCTTGAAAATCACCTTCCAGGCATCTTCATACATCGTGTCGAAGAGCCTGCTCAGAGTTTGGTGCCGCGCCGGGTCGAACTTCCACAGGTTGAAAGCCCGTTGTTGACACGGGAGGATCAGGCGGATGAGCATAACCTGGACAACGTTGACAAGTTTGAGCTTCTTGTCCACCAGGGTTTGGATGCATGTTTGGAGTCCGGTCAGCTCTCCTTTTTTACCCCACGACAGGCCCGTCTCCTTCCAGGAGGTGAGCCACGTAGGGGGTATGGATCGAAACACAGGGGCTGCGACCCATTCGGGGTCGCGCGGCTCGGTGATGTAAAACCACCCCGATTGCCACCCCTTCAGGGTCTCCACGAAGGAGCCCTCGAGCCATAAGACGTTGTCCATCTTGCCCACCATGGCGCCTCCGCACTCCGCCTAGTTGCCGCGCACCACCTTCGGCTTGACATTGAAAGTCTTGAGCCATAGGCCGAAATGGGGGCGGATGCGGAGGAAAGCCTCGCACACGACGATAAACGACGAGATGTTGAGGACAAATTTCGGGGCCAGATCATGGAAATCCAGGCCATAGTAGAACATGAGCCCCCGTACAAATGGGTGAAGAGGGAAGCCCAGTCCGCGGACGAAATGGGGGAGGAACACCACCCTCTCATGGGGCCTAGGGGTGGGGATGAGCTGCCCCTTTTCGGGAAGCCAGTACGCAATGTCGTTAGACAAATATCCGGCCTTCCTCAGTTTTTTGATGTGTCCCTCCGTGACGGAGGAGACCATCCACTTGCCTCCTGCTCTGGACATGGCTGGAGAAGGTTGAGGTGGGGAGTCCGGACTTGGGCGCTGGAGCTCGAGTGCGCGAGAATGGATAAGCAAGGGAGGAAGAAGGCGTAGGTGAAAAGGTGGATCCTTATCCCCTTATATGGGTGGACGCAACTACGTGTCCCCACCAGCCTGGTAAAACTCACTTATCTCCAAGTGCCGTAATCAATGGCGTGGTTGGGTTACCCACGCCCGTATTGATAAGAATCCCGGAATAAGGGGACACGATCTCTGCTTTAACAAGACGTGCCAAGGAAATCGCCTCGCATGACGCACTGAGGTGGGATAATGAAACGACTCGGATAAAGGCTTGGCCGTGGTGTGTCACACTACGGAATACGTCAGCAGATTAGATTTGTGTAAATATTATTCTCTCTATGGCAATATGTGGAAACTTATTTTGCAGAGCCGGACACTATCTTTGTGTTCAAAATCTTCTATAAAGTGCTTGGAGGAGGAACCCGCCTTGCAATGCCGAAGACAATCTGCGGGCCGGACTCGTCGTTGTTGAAGCCTGGTTCAGGGGCTACTGAGGGAGTCCTGGATTAGGGGGTGTCCGGATGGCCGGACTATACTTTCAGCCGGACTCCTGGACTATGAAGATACAAGATTGAAGACTTCGTCCCGTGTCCGGAAGGGACTTTCCTTGGCGTGGAAGGCAAGCTTGGCGATACGGATATGCAGATCTCCTACCATTGTAACCGACTTTGTGTAACCCTAACCCTCTCCGGTGTCTATATAAACCAGAGGGTTTTAGTCCGTAGGACAACATACACAACAACAATCATACCATAGGCTAGCTTCCAGGGTTTAGCCTCTCCGATCTCGTGGTAGATCTACTCTTGTACTACCCATATCATCAATATTAATCAAGCATGACATAGGGTTTTACCTCCATCGAGAGGGCCCGAACCTGGGTAAAACTTCGTGTCCCTTGCCTCCTATTACCATCCGGCCTAGACGCACAGTTCGGGACCCCCTACCCGAGATCCGCCGGTATTGACACCGACACTCTGGACGAACATAAATAAATAAAAGAGGCCAAAGAAGCCTAAATAAAAAAAGAGGCCATAAAAAAAGAGAAGGCCCAAATAAAAAAATGAGAGAAAAAGAGAGAAGGGGCAATGCTACTATCCTTTTACCACACTTGTGCTTCAAAGTAGCACCATGATCTTCATGATAGAGAGTCTCCTATGTTGTCACTTTCATATACTTGTGGGAATCTTTCATTATAGAACTTAGCTTGTATATTCCAATGATGGGCTTCCTCAAAATGCCCTAGGTCTTCATCAGCAAGCGAGTTGGATGCACACCCACTAGTTTCTTTTGTTGAGCTTTCATACATTTATAGCTATAGTGTATCCGTTGCATGGCAATCCCTACTCACTCACATTGATATCTATTGATGGGCATCTCCATAGCCCATTGATACGCCTAGTTGATGTGAGACTATCTTCTCCTTTTTGTCTTCTCCACAACCACCATTCTATTCCACCTATAGTGCTATGTCCATGGCTCACGCTCATGTATTGCGTGAAGATTGAAAAAGTTTGAGAACATCAAAAGTATGAAACAATTGCTTGGCTTGTCATCGGGGTTGTGCATGATTTAAATATTTTGTGTGGTGAAGATGGAGCATAGCTAGACTATATGATTTTGTAGGGACTTGGCGAACCAGCATAACTTGTATTACCGCAACCAAATTGAAATATCCCTCCAAGAGATGTCGGATGCGGCTTTGCAGTATAGGCACGTCCTTGGCTGGACCCCAGCTCAGACCCCTGCTAATCCTTGACATCAGTTGTGGTGGGGGGCCCGAGCGGAAAGCGGGGGCAGCCGCCCACTTGGTACTTCTGGGAGCCGTGACGTAAAACCACTCCCGTTGCCATAATTTGGGCACCTCTGGAAAGGAACCTCTCGGCCATGGAGCTCCTGCCATCTTGCCTATTGATGCACCTCCGCACGCTGCTTGTTGCCCCTCGATCATCTTCGGCCTTACTTCAAAAGTCTTGAGCCACAGGCCAAAGTGAGGGGTAACGTGGAGAAAGGCCTCACACACAACAATAAATGTCATGATGTGGAGAAAGGAGTTTGGGGCTAGATCATGGAAATCTAACCCGTAATAGAACATCAAGCCCCTGACGAAAGGATCCAGAGTGAGGCCTAGACCTCGGAGGAAGTGGGAGACGAACACAACATTCTCGTTGGGTTCGGGAGTAGGGACGACCTGCCCTTTAGCAGGCAGCCGATGCGAAACCTCGGCGGTCAGATATCTGGCCTCCCTCAACTTCTTAATGTCCTCTTCCGTAATGGAAGAGGGCATCCATCGGCCTTGAAGGCTGGATCCGGACATGGTTGAAGGTCCGGAGCACCTAACCCGGGCTTTGGGTGTTAGAACTCGAGGCGGGGGAAGGGTTTGGTTGAGCACGGGAGGGAAAAAGCGAAAACCTTGTCCCCTTATAAAGAGGGTGAATATCAAGCGTCCTCTCCATAGCCGTTTAGGACTTACCTATAATCTAGGAGTCCTAGACACGGTTGGGTTACCCACGAACCGCATTAATGAGAATATCGTAATTAGGGGAACACGATCTCCGCTTCGGCAAGACGTGTCAAGGAACCGCCTCGCGTTATGTGTGGAGCGGGATAAGAGAAACGGTTCGAATAATCACTGGGCCATGGCATGATGTCATGTTACCAAAACAAGCTAGCGGATTAGATCTGCGAAAACATTATTCTCTCTACGGTGAAATGTGGAACTTATTTTGCAGGGTCGGACACTATCCTCGTATTCAAATTCTTCTGTGATGTATTCGGAAAAGGAACCCACCTTGCAATGCCGAAGACAATTGCACGCCGGACTCATCGTCATTGAAGCCAGGTTCAGGGGCTACTGTGGGAGTCCTGGATTAGGGGGTCTCCGGACAGCTGGACTATCTCCATTGGCCGGACTGTTAGACTATGAAAATACAAGATTGAAGACTTTGTCTCGTGTCTGGATGGGACTCTACTTGGCGTGGAAGGCAAGCTAGGCAATACGTATATGGATATCTCCTCCTTTGTAACCGACCTTGTGTAACCCTAACCATCTCCGGTGTCTATATAAACCAAAGGGTTTATGTCTGTAGGACAACAATCGCAACATACAATCATACCATTGGCTAGCTTCTAGGGTTTAGCCTCTCTGATCTCGTGGTAGATCTACTCTTGTAACACCCATATCATCAATATCAATCAAGCAGGACGTAGGGTTTTACCTCCATCAAGAGGGCCCGAACCTGGGTAAAACTTCGTGTCCCTTGTCTCCTGTTACCATCCGGCCTAGACGCACAGTTCGGGACCCCCTAACCGAGATCCGCCGGTTTTGACACCGACACGGGGGTTCAGAATATAATACTTAGACAGGCTCATGGTTCTGGACTTTGGGCCACTGGCTGGTGAGCCTGCATGTTTGGGGGCCCATGTGTTCTATCTCGGTGCTTTTCATATTGCAAGCGATCGGTACGGCACTGGTTTTAGATGCTGTCGCAAGGCGAATGCACAAATTTGAATAAAGCACAGCAGTTGTTAGAATGAAATCGAACGACAGTTCCTAACCAGCAATCAGAGTTGTAATTTTATCAAGGATGTACCATGTGATAAATAATACTGTCATACTACTTATACACACAGGATACTTGTTTCACCATGCCAGATTATTACATCAAAATCTCTTGGAGGATAAATCAGTTCGGCAGTTGCGTGCTGCTACTGAAGAATTTCAAAGTTGATTTGGACCAGCTCTCCTTGCCGAGAAAGTTCGATTTTGACATCATCCCCTACCGCAAGATATGATTTAGATTTGAACCTTGACCATCCTTTAGCATCAATCATCATGCGACCACCCTTTGTACTTACAGTATATTGAGTAGGTTCATTCACACCAAGGTTGTGCATGGTAAGAGAAACTTGGCCACGGTCGCCCGGATTATTGAACGACTCCCTTGTTGCGCTAGGAATTCTCTGTTTGCAAATAAGAAGACATACACAAACAGTTAGATCAACACAGTGAATCATGTGAAACAACACGGAAAGAAAAAAAAACGAAGAACTTGGGCAGCCAATGCTTACCAAGAAGGTGGACATGTTGGTTTTTGTAAGGACTTTGGTATATGAAGTGCGAACTGCAGCCCAGTCTGTTGCCGGTGCAACTGCTGGTTCCATTGTCGCTGCACGGGCCGGAGTAGATGCAAGTGCAAGTGTTGGTGCAGGTGCCGAAGCCATTGCTGGTGCCCGTGCCGGTGCGACTGGTAGTGCTGCCGCTGCTACCGGAGATGGTGCTCCTTGTAGAGCTGGTGCCGGTGTCGATGCCCGATCCTCTGGTAGATTAGCCTGATCCGCTGACACAGTCGGTGCCCAATCCTCAGCTGGATCAGACTGTGTTGCTGCCGCTGTCAGTGCTAGAGCAATTACCGGTGCTCGATCCGTTGCTGAAGGTGGTACCGATGTGCGAGACAGCAGCGATCGTGTCTGGTCTGCTACGATCAGCTTTCTTACTTGACTAGGCTCCGTGACCCTGATCCATTATTTTTCTTCATTTCTTTTAAACGCGAGAAGGACTAATTATGGTGTGTTTGTTAAACCGAACTGCAGTTCATCATAGGGATTCAACTTGTACTCAGACAACAAACTGATCCAATTTTCTCCAGTAATATAAGTGATGGACAGTGCCTTCGTTAGTGACACGACATAAGAAGTGAAACCTGCAAAAATATCCATTGTAGAGCAAACCAAATGGTTTATTCTGTGATAAATGTCACATGGAAAAACCTGCATCGTAAAATTGTAGCAAAAGAAAGAAATCATGACATTAAATTAATAAGATTTAGACAGTAAATCTATAAGATTTACTTGATGTGACACGAGTGAATCCTTACCAGGAAATCACTATGTTGAAGTACTAAACAGAAGATTGATTGTCTAACTACGCATGGCATGCAGGGCCCCCACTTAATCCCACAAGCAGGACAGTACAAAGGCCGTGGCAAATCGCATGGACCGAACATCCATGGGACTAGAAATCCTGGTGGGTGCGACAAACCCTGCAATGCATACAGATATTGGAGTGTAACCATAATTGATAAATAGTCCTCACAAAAAAGATGATCTGGATACTTCAAAATACACAGACTGAATTGAGTGGACAGACATTAACATAGACTGTCCTCAGGATTCACTACACACCAAAAGCGATAGTACTAAGCAATATAGGGTTCACAAACACAAATCAAGTACTCAACAATAGTACTTACTACAGACAAGCAAAGTTGCACTAATTAAACTCTGCAGACTATTTCTTGCCACCGACCACGGGATGAACCCCGCATGACTGACTAGGCCATGGACTTCGTGAGAGATGTCTACCTACACCATCACTATCTCTTCAACCTTAGAGAACCTAACAGAGTGATCTTTCCACTCATAAACACGACGATGAAGATAGGCTGCATCATATTTGTCGGGAAGCTTTACAAGAACCACACCCTTCGTAATGGAAGGCATAGCCAGGAAATTGTTGTTGTCAAGTACAACCTCGAGAACACGCCTGGCAACAATGCTATAGGAAAACACTAGTTCAGGACACGTGGAGACTAGGAAACAACAACTGGATAGTTTAGCAGTAGAACTCATCCTCAGGTCTTCCAGTTCACATGACATGACTTTGAGAACTTCATCTCCACCGCGGACCTGGTTCTAATTCAAACAGAAACCAGATATTTTATTACTACCTCCATTTAGAAGTATAAGATGATTTTTGATATTTTACTCCATATATGACTACATATACGCACAAAAACGAGTGAACAAAGACATGAGAGCAGAGGGATTACTTGCAATATCCATAACACAAGTTATTGGGGCAAATATACCCTCTTCAAAGGTAGCATTGATGTTCATAAAGTAGTTAAAAGTAATCTATAAGGAATCAGTGTCAACCTCTTGCATGTTTTGGTCAAAAGAGGAATTTAGAATCGTCATTTGGCACACAAAAATCACATGCAAGATCACCCAAAAAGTTGTACTACTAGTACCAGTACTGCGTGTTAGATGAAAAAACACGATCAAGATCGAGAAAAAGATCATCAAGAAGAGATATTACCTGGACTTGCTTAATGAGGGATCCCGGAGAGGGGGGCTTAGACAGGGCAATGGCCTCGAGCTTGTCTGCGGCAGTCTCGGCGGGGTGCTTGTGCTTCTTCGTACCATGAGCCTCGACGGTTTTGTCCAGAGCCATAGACATCACTTCGGCCGGTGCTCCAGCGTCCATCAAGAAATTGTCAAATAGAAATAGAAATAAAAGAAACCATAATCACAAACCCAAAAGAAGAACAGAGAGGGAGTTATGGGATCAGTCTTGGGGTTGCAAGACCGGGCCTTGGCCAGAATCAACACCATTGATGCGCTCACCTTTCCTTCTTTGGGAGATAAGAACAATGGCAGAAGTAGGTCGGGGGTTTTCTTGAAGAAATGAGGAACAAGATGAGGGAGAAGCGAGTGGGGCTTTTCTTCAAGAGAGGAAGTTGAGAGAGAAGAGTGAGATGATGGTTGCTTCATCCATCCAACGTACTGCTGGAAAGGAGGGGTTTTGTGATTTGACAGCTCATTGGGCATTACTATGGCGCTTCGATCGGTGTAGTCTACCGTGCAGTTGGGCACTCTACTACAGAGTAATTTAGTGCATGGCTGGTGGACCCCGATGCTGGTTGTCCCACACGTCGACGAAAGTGAGTAGCAAGGTTCCCGATGACCGTCGAAGAGGATCCGCATGGTAGAGCGTGTCCATTGTTTTTCTGAAGAAAAAAATGATTACAGCAAGCGTTTCCACTCTTACGATGGAGGAGTGCGAAACACGGCAACCACTTGAACATACACAATGCTCCTACTACTAGGCATGTGCAGTGGTTCATACGTTAGTACTACTTAATATTGTTGCTAGTGTAGTAAGATATGATGATAACAAATGATGTTGTGTGCATGTCAACTATATGAACAGTAATGTAACATAGTACCGCTTTTTCGACTGTCCGGTCGAGAATGAACGGTGAGATCGATGTTAACAAAACTAGGTCTGAAGCGCATAGAGAGTATGATGCTACAATACTCCACGAAACATGAACCATATGAAGCACGGATCAGTGTTAGGCAGGGTGTATGAAGGGTGCACGGGATGGGAGCAAAAGTTCCCTTCTCGACCCACTTTTGGGTGTATGGTAGAGTGCATGAAGGGTGCATGAGTCCACACTAGTAGGTTAACACAAATACACAAAGAGGGAACAACTATATTGAGATGAGAATGCAACCAAACACACCCACACGCTTTGTGCTACAGTGCCCGATCTACACCGTATGAGTTTGATCCAACGGTCATGTTGCGCCGAGACATGGACATGGCCATGTAGAGGACGCCTAAACACCACCGAAGTCCCTCTTCTTCTCGAGGCGCACGACGTTGGTGATGCAGGGTGAAACCGCCCGCAGAGCCCGCTCCTGGTCGACGGGAGCTAGCTCGTCAAAGACGGCGTCCAATGGAACGAATGGATTCCGGTGACGGAGCCCTGAGAGGATCTGCCTGGCAACAACAACGGCAGCCTGCAACACCTCCTTGTGCAGCTCCGCCCCCACCATCGCGCGGAGACGGCTCAGCTCCTCGGAGATATAGGTGAAGAAGGAGACCAGGTAAGGAAGCCGCAGCTCATTGAATTCGATGGGGTGGTCGAACGGGTTTTGCCCAACGACCGGCATGGTCACGCTGGCACGACGGTAGGCATCGCGTAGCCGCAACACGTGCGTGGCAACTTGGTCCATCAAGTGGCTGAGGTGATCCTGGAGCTCGTCACGATCGGCCCGCTCGCACTCCAGCCGGCTCCCCTGACGACCTATCATATCTCCCGCTTTCTGCAGCAACGCCGCCGACGCCTCAAGCATCTTTGTGGTGGACGTCTGCCGCTTTTGAAGCTCCATGAACTCCCGCACATAACGGAGGAGCATGGCACTCCTCTCCTCCTTGAGCTCACGGAGCTCCACGTCCTTGGCCCTGAGCTCCGCATCCTTGGCCTGGAGCTCCTGTGTCAGGCGCCTCACCTCAGACTCCATGATCTGCTGCGCTGCCATGGCACCAGGTAGAAACAATGGGGAGAGGAAGCAAAGGGGGCGAAACGGCTGAAAGGCAATGCAATCTACGGGAAGGCGTAGGGAGCCAGCCGAGGAGCAGGGTGAATCTTTTGGATTTCACCATGGGAAAACACCAGTCGATGACTTTTCACATCAGCGAGCAGTGGGTTTTACAGGCGGAGTCATCATGACTAAATTGCTGCGCGCCTGCTCCCGTGAATAAAAAAAATAAAAAATCCCGCCGCGCCTGCCGCACCGAAACACCAGAGCAACACTGCGGTGGATATTTAAATTTACCTGCCGGCAAGGAGGTAAAAAAATGGGGTGAAAAAACAAATGTGGCCAACTAGCTAGCCACGGTGCTTCACTGATGTGCTCGGCGGGAAAGGTGGTCTTTCGTGATTTGACGACTCATTTACTTTCTTCGGCGCTACGACCGAGGAGGACCCAGAAAACGCGCAGTATGGCGTCCCACGTCTCAGCAAGAATATATGTGTGCACCACCCTGGAGGGCCCCGAAACCGCGTAGTAGGGTGTGCCACGTCTCGGCACGGAGGAAAAATGTGCGTGTAAAAATATACTGTATCAGACGTAGTACCTATGGTTCGACCTCGGGACCCAGCCAGTCGGTCGAAAACACCCCACTAGCCACACAGCTTCATCATGCTAACATGGCACGGAGGATAGGTGTGGTTAGCTCCGTCTCTACCAGCCACAACGTCTCTTGTTCTAGGCGATTCTTCTATTTTCCAAGCTTTTTTTAGTTATAATAACACCACGGCAAGCTAGTGCCGCTCTTCGTGTGTGCCCGTGCATCTAAAGGCGAGGAGAAAGAGATCACAGACCTGGGAGCCACCAGTAAGTGGGACAACGGTCATGCACGTGTTGACGAGCCACTCCCTCAACTCTACTCAACGTAATACTTTATAAAATCAAGTTATGGGACAAATCCAACAACCGTTGTTGTTTCACGCTATCAACTTACGCTTTGTAGTCCAGGTTGCCAGTTTGAATCTCGTCTTTCATATTTGTTAGTTTTAGGTCCAAATTTGATAATTGACAAGTGGGACCCCCATGTGTTGTTCCGATATTCCAGTGAAGGATGGTTTTTTGAACAAACACTTTGCGCAGTTAGACAAGTAACGACACAAGTTACACATATTTTGCAAGTTCACGAACAAAAATGACAGCGGCATAGAATATCACATCCACCCCGCAGCTTAGATGCTATGGTGATACAAGTTTTTTCATCGTTGGAACTGAGATCCAATGGCTTGGGAGTAGTCTTTGTAATTATGCGCAATTTCCAAACTCTCTAAGGTTTTTTTGCAAATAAAACATTTAGGCCTCGTGTGTGCTGCTGCATCTTGGATCCAATGGCTCCCCGTTGCTCATATTAGGTGCTCCCCGTAGCTTAATTAGCCGCTACGGTGATACAAGCATCTAGGTTGTATGATCTGTGATCAGATGCCACATGCGTAGTACTTGTACTTTCTGTGCAATTCCCAAACTCTCTTAGGCGTATATTGCAAAAACATTCAAACCTTCTACTGTGAGCCGTTAGATCTCCGTGAACTCGTATCACCATAGAATCTATGGTGCGGGAGCACCTCATATTCTCTAGTGCGAGAAAACATCAGGTGCTCTCGCAGCTTGGATGCTACGGTGATACGAGCTTCGTGGTCGTTTGATCTGAGATCCAATGGCATCTGAGCAGTCTTTGTGCTTGTAAGCAGTGGCCGAACTCTTTGTGGGCTTTTTTTGCAAAAAAACATTCGAACCACCCAGGAGTTGTTGGGTCACAAATCCAACAGCTCCGAAGAGCTTGTATCACCAAAGCAAGTAAGGTGTGGTAGCACATGATATTCTTACATACAGGAGAATATGATGTCCTCCTTCATCTTAGATGCTACGGTGATACGAGCTCCGAGGTCGTTGGATATGGGATCCAAGGGCATCTGAGTAGTTTTTGTACAAAATTGTGTGCAATTCTCAAACTCATTAAGGTTTTCCTGTAAAAATATTAAGACAGCCTGTGAGCTACCATATCTCAAATCTACAAGCTCCAAGCAACTCGTATCAGCATATAGCATCTAAGGTGTGGGGGGACATGATATTCTCCTGGGGAGGAGGGGGGGGTGCAGAACCAATCGGTGTTTGGGAGGGTGGGGGCAAATATAATCTAAACAATGCTAAACACAGCTTCACAATTTTATCTAAGGTCGAGGGGTTAACCCCTGACAATCTACATAGCTCCGCCTAAACACAACATTTGCATGTACTGTAGTACTAGACTTAATATTCATGTTTCAGTTTCATGTTCATTTTAAATATTGAATTGAGGACCATGCATGTCTTACATTTTACTCCCTTCATTCCTAAATATTAGGCCTTCTTTGGTTCATAGGGTTGGAAAATCGTAGGAATAGGAAAGTCATAGGAAATGAGATGACATGTATCTCAAATCCTATGAGTAGGAATAAGAAAGGAGATGCCCTTTGATCACATCATAGGATTTTTTTCCATTAAGTCTAGGCTAATGTTTATTTTCCCATGAAATGTGGAGGATGGGAAGAATTCCTTCATAGGAATAGGATTCTATTCCTACAAGCCAAAGGGCTCTAAAGGAATTTTCCCTATAGAAATCCTATCCTATGAAATTCCTACAAGGTTCCTCTAAACCAAAGGAGGCCTTAGTCTTTTTAAAGATTTCAAATGGACTGCCACATACGGATGTATATAGACATATTTTAGAGTGTAGATTCACTCATTTTTCTTCGTATGTAGTCACTTGTTGAAATCTCTAAAAGACTAATATTTAGGAATAGAAGGAGTATTTTTGAATTCGTGTCATACATGCATGGTTTGAAAAAATAGATGCACTATACTTATTGGATTGTTGTTGTGTTCGTGTGTGTGTTCGTGTGTGTGTGTGGTCATATGCTTGATACATACAAAGTTTTCTCACCACCACACCGTTCATCTTTTAAATTTGAATTTGCAATGAAAAACTTACTAGGGATACCATGAAATGTGAAATCCACATTGAGATCACTATATCACAAAATCACTCTAATTCAAGAACTCGTCATAAATAAATTACCATGTTGAGATTACTATTTGCAAGGAAAATACGGGCATTGTAATACACATAGATTCGTTCGGCAATTTAAAAGATTCCTTTCGTATTCTCGAATGGTAGGACCCAATGGCGTACCAGCCAGACCTTGGCTCGTGTTGATCCTAAAAAAAGAGAAAAAACGGGCTCGTGTCCTTCTGGTGGCATGCGTGGTACGCACATTAGCCAACCCCAACCAGTCGAGCCTCCGCGTTTCAAGTTGAAATATCTGGCGGCCAGAATTCTAGCCCTAGGAAATTCCCCTCATGTCCCCTGTCCATAATGACTACCGATGAACAATGGAGGGATGCTTTAGTAACTAGACAATGTTACCTACCATGCCGAGCATGGTTCAGTTCCCTCGGTCGCCGCTACCCAAGGTCACCCGTCAACTGCATTGCCTAGTACTAATAGGAGTACTACACCAGGATAAGCACAGAATTGAGCCCCTTTGTTCGTGCCTAGTACTTAGTTAATATATAAGGCAATGCACAGGTACGGAGGGATTATCCTTTTACTCGACATATATAACTTGTCTAAAGTCTAACGAAGCAAAATGTTTGACCAAATCCTTTCTTAAGAAATACATCAGGAAAGATGTATTGCTTGAAAATTTATTGCACGATGTAGGTTATGATATTGTTTCGAATCCTGGATTTTAAATTTCAGAAAATCCAAAAGTGACCAGAAATTCATGAAACCGAGCTTGGTCACGTGATATGGCACACATATTCCTACGTGATTGTTTCTTCAATTTGAGACAAGCTGCTTATGAGAAGTTGCACAAATGACGAGCCAAGGTATTTTGGAACAAAAACCTGTCACGTTAAGGTGAACGCTTTCATTATTAAAACCGTGGGCGTTTATGTGCCGCCACGAGTCGCGCTTCTCATCGGTAGGTGCCGTCCGAGCAAGCGTGTGAGTCGACGGGATGCATGCGAGCAAACCACTGTGTCGACTGACAGGGAGGCGTGCGAGCAGACCGCTGCGTCGACAGACAGGGAGGCGTGCGAGCAGACGGCCGCGCAGGCTCACCGGGAGGCGAGCCCTTTGACCAGGCTCCGCCGCGCACCTTTTTCCCAACTGCTCCCACTTTTAATGTCGCTGACACCGCAGTTTAAAATCAACCCTGCAATACCCATTATTGCTACACTCTTCTCTCTTCCTCTCCGATTCTCCTGTCGTCTACCTCCAACCAGCCCGACCTAACCGTATGCCATGCCGCATCATGATGGTCTACCCTCAATCTTCCAGTTTCCTGAGGAAGACACCCTGCCGGAGTCTCAAGAACATAAGGAGCTTTGGGACGAGCTTGAACCAACCTTGCGGGAAGACACCGCGCCTGTCCCTGCTCCTGTTTCGGCTCCCGTCGCCCCGACTACGCCAGCACCCATCCCCATGGCATTGATGGGCTGGGAGCCGCACATTGTCGCCACGGGGTTCCATGAGGTCCTTGTCGACTTTCACGCGCCCGTGCACCTGCCAGCGCATGCGCCTGCGCATGCACTGACATGCGTGCCTGTGCCGGTGCCCGTTCACATGAATGTCTCCGCCGCATCGTTTCCAGCGCCCCCCTCAGCGGCATGGATGGCCGCCATCGACCGCTTCCTTGCACCAACGCCAGTCGCCTCCTCCCGCTAGTTGACTCGCTCCTGGAGACCGAAGTCCACAACATTGTGGCCTTCCTTGAAGCTAGAGCCAACGTCCAGGAGTACACCAACAATAGCGCAAGACGCCGCCGTTGCCGTCGGCAAGTGGCTCGACGACACACAAAGCACGTCAGAAGAGCCGCTTCCCACCGCAAGACGCCCTCGCTGCCGCCGCGTAATCTAAATTTTCCATGAAAAACGTTCGGATTGCCATGCTTAAAATCAGAACGTTTATATTTTCGTTTGTTTTAGATCGATTTTCGTATGAATGTAAAATCGGAGTCAGACCGAATGAAATCTATGGTTTGATCGATTGAATGTTCTGCTAGAGCCGTATCAAATTAAATATAAAACGTCATCAAGCCACATATATTCCTTCTCATCCAAAGACCTAGACTGCTACAATGTCGAGCGCTCAACACGTTTAGCGTGCAGTTAATTTCATGCCAAAAATAGTGCTAATCACATAACAATAAGCAAATAATATCCTACTTAATATCCGCATGCACTTAATATACTTCCAAATTAATATGCATTGCACGTACACATTGACTAGTACTACTAGTATGTGAAACTGGTGTCGTAACTTGTGAACACGTCCAGATATGGTCAACGGCAACATCGCCCGTGAGTTCTTCGTGTTTGCCCGTGCGTCTAAACGCAGAAGGGGAGGAGAGATAGAGTACCCATGGAACCCGCCAGTAAGTGAAGGCGAATAATACGTGCTAACGAGCCTGTCGCACTAATGTACTAAAAATAATATTACATGTTATCCATTAAATAGGTTGTGGTAATATAAAAACATTATATGAACAAGGGGGGTACAACAAACATTGCTGTTCTACGTATGTTGCCTATTGACATGTGGCTTGAAGGCCCTGGTCGCATGTTCGATCCTTGTCCTTTATTTTTTAATTTGTATATGGGTCCAAATTTGTTTCATGACGGGTGGGCCCCTTGGTGTGTAGTTTGTAGGACTTTAATTTGTGGGTCGAAATTTGTTCCATTCCAGGTGGACTATCGGTGTGTAGTTTTGTAGCTTATTTGTAATAATTAAAGAGCAAAACAAAGTTTTCTTGCAATAATACCATGGTGCGACATTGAAGGCGAGAAAGGACGTGCGAGGGAGCGATGACCGAGCCAGAGGGAAATCAATTGGGGGAGGTGCGGGGGTTGCAACGGTGTTCGGAGTAGTTGTGGGCCGAATGCTACAGAAGTATAATCTAAACCCATCAGAATAAATGCCGACACAAATTAATCCAAGGTTGGAGTCTCCCTCGCAATGTAAATAGTTTCGGCTTTGCGAGGGATGTAGAGGTAGCTTCAATGTGTGGAAGATACGGCGTGAGAAAGCGAGGTCAATCGAGAGACATATCAATAGAGAGACAAAGTGAGTGTGGTCCGACATTCATTGAATATATATATATATATGCTCTAGAGAGATATTGTCGGATTGAGCTTTTGGGAAGGGTGAGGGCTGTAAGATAGAGCTTGAGAGATGATCGAGTCACAGACATGTAGATATATTTTGTGCGTGGGAGGAAGCAAGGTCAATCGATTACATATATAAAGGGAGAGAGATTGAGCGAGTGTGGGTCGTCGTGTGATCGAAAGAGTGAGATGGGTTGGAGAGAGTGACCTAGATAGACAATGTGCGTGAGAGAGTATACAATATGAATATGTCGAATTGGGATCAAACATGGAGATATATTGTTTGTATCCAAGAAAGAGCGAGGTCAATCAAGACATACAAAGAGAGAGAGAGAAAGAGAGAGAGAGATCAAGAGAGAGAGAGATGGAGGGTGAGAGCGAAAGGGAGAGAGAGAGAGAGAGATTGAGCGAGCGTAGCCTGCCATGAGGTCGAAAGAGTGGGGGCGGCTTGGATGGACTGACTTAGATAGACAATCTACGTGAGAGAGTATAGAGTGTGTCGATCGAGGCCTGAACAGGGAGATATATCATTTGTCTGTGAAAGAAAACGGGGTTAATCGAGAGTCACATAAAGAGAGCGAGATTGAGTGAGTGTGGCCCGCCGTGCGGAAGAAAGAGTGAGGCAGTCTCGAGGGAGTGACCTAGATAGACAACGTGCGTGCGTGCGCACGAGAGGTTGGGGGGCTAGATAGGAAATGCATGTATCTAGCGAGAGAGGGTGAGAGGGAGAGGGAGAGAGAGGGAGAGCTCGGCATGGGGTGAAATGGCGGGTGTGTGAGGTAGATACATTTGGTAACAGAGTGGAAAAAGGGGGTTGTGTATTGAGAGAGTTAGAGATCGAAACATGCAGAGAAAGAATGAACGTGTATCGGAAACCGATAGCTTCCTAAGGTGGTTAGGAGAGGAAGATTGACTGATACATGAGGTATGTAGCGTGTGTGCCGAGGGGGGGAGGGGCTAAAGACAACATTTGAATGTAGATAGTACGAGACTTAATATCGATGTTTCAATTCCATGTACATCATAAGATTTGAGCTGAGAACCATGCATATGGGTAATTATTTCGAATTCGTGCCATATTAGGTTTGGAAAAGTTGACCTTGACTCGATTGTTGTGATATTTTGTGGTCATATGTTTGAATCCATCCAAAGTTTTCTCACCACCATGGTGTTCATCATATACATATGAATTTGTATTAAAAAGTAGCGTGGATACCGTGAAATGCGAAATCCACGTTAGAATTGGAGATTGCTATGTGACACACACTCTAATTCAAATAACTAATTATGTGACACACACTCTAATCCACGTTAGTGTGGATATCGTTTCGATTTTTTTGTCAAATAACTCCTCATTAATTACTATATAGTATCTCGTTTCGAATGACTAATTATTTGCAAGGAAAACACGTGCATGGTAATACATACAGATTCGTTTGCAAATGAAAGAAGATTCGTTTGCATTCTCAAATGTAGGCGCACCAGGCAGACTAGGGTCGTGTCGTGGTGGTCGCGTGTGTCGTACGGACGCTTAGCACCCAACCACCCACCCCCTCCCTCCCCTCCCCCCAAAAAAGAACGATGACAAAATAAGTTTGCGCTTCCATGTTTCAGATTGAAATATCTGGCGGCCCCAATTCCAACCCTGCAAAATCTCCCTTCTCTACCGTCCCCTTTCGCGCTCAGATTGCTCAAATCCCTAATTCATCGCCAACCCAAGCAAAGTTTGAATCACCCCTCGTCTCGTCTCTTTCCCAACCTCTGTGCCGGACGACGACGATGAAGACGATGGCCGCGCTTCACCACCGCACCAGAGCTGCCTCATCTATGCCCTCGTCCACCGCACCAGGTGGTCCACCGACAACGTCGGCCGCCGCAACCGACGCACCTCACAGACACCGACTTCCTCGGCATTAGGTGCACTTCACCGACGCCGTCTCCCACCTCACCAGGGCTACTTCACCGAGCACATCGTCGCACCTCCGCCCCCCGTGGCCGTTGGGGCTTCACCAACGGTCTCGTCCACCGCGTCGTAGCGCTCTGCTGCCACTTAAGAGCTGCATCCGTGCGTGGCCAGCCAACGCCAGCGCATCACCCTCAACAACTCTAAAGTGACCCGCACTCTAGCTAGGCGGCTATGCCCAAATGCCGGCCCGAACTGGGTATCCACACATCACTCCCTTGTGCACTGTTCTGAAGATGTTTGGATATCCTTTCACTGCTCTCTTAGCTTACACGCCTATGCAACTCTGACTTTAACTCTTGTTTCTTATGGAGGTATCATCTGAAACAAGCAAAACCATTTTTAGCGAAGCATGACGGTGCTACGGGATCTGGTACACATCCTGCACACCCGTATAACCTTGTAAGTATCTGTCCTTCGGTACAATAGCAAGGTGGATTCCTCTTATTTGATCAACCATTCGCCGCGTCAAAAATGCAGAGGGGGATGCAAGGAGCACAAGGCCTGCACATGCAAGCATGTGGTAACATGGACTTGTACATGGAACATCCCAAGCGCAAGCAGAGCTGCAGTGAGCCTGTACAACGAGCTAGCGTAAGTCCCTGCATTTCATTTAATTTGTATTGGCTTGCGTGTATGATTTGTGTGCAGTGGCCGATCCATGAATTCAAGTTACCATGGGAGAACATTTAACTTAAAAAATACGAAGGCACTTGCACTCCGTAAATCAACATAACTTGAGAAATGTGAAGCTACATGCACTTTGAAAACCAGCTAATGATCCAAAGTAGTTCAGATTATAAAACACTAAATGATGCAAGCACAAAAAAACACAAAATGCAACATGGTGTACAAGGACTACTAACATGGTCTGTACCTGCTTGAATTATTCGTTCTCTGGCCGAAAATATCGAAGTGTAATTGCACCTATAACCAGTGCACAAACTACATATCAATATATCTATCCTGCACAAGTATGCCAATAGTTTCAAACAACAGATTAGAAAAGTATTTATGCTACGTTCTCATGATACGAGGACTTTCTGGTAGATGGTCTCGACGTTTCCTCAAGCCATGAAAATATACTATAATTTGCTTGTCATCAATGCCTGCAAATCTCTATGTCTCTCTCAACATGGCAGATCATCATTAGACACTAAATCCTTTAATGGGAGCTTGCAAAATGCTTGCATTATATCCCTCATTAGACAATATATGTTCATCACCAGGAGCATGTAAAATGTTTGCATCAAATCCTTCATTAGCAATCTGTTCATTAGAGACTTCAGGCTCAAGAACAACATGGGCTTGTATGTTTGCACCGGAAACTTGATTAGATACATCAGGTTCAGTCAGTTCAGTATTGATTGGGGGAGTTACAAAATAAGTAGAAATTGGTTTCATTTTCTGTCACGCCCAATATGCGATACTATCCTAAAGAGACTCGAAGGTCCCACCAAGGATAGAACCGCATATTGACACGCTTTTACAAGGTGGATATCATTACATCAACATTACATAATAGATTGGGATAGATACAAGGCATACAAATGCCGCAAGAATACATCAATACAACATACATAAAATCAACATCCGACTATGGATGAAACACAAATAGAAGCTCAAACGACATCCACCCTGCTAGCCCAGGCTGCCGACCAGAAACCTATCCCTCGAACAAAGAAGAAGTGGAACAAGAACTCCAAAGCAATAAACATCGCTCTCACATCATGATCATCGCATTACCTGTACCTGCAACTGTTGGTGTAGTAATATGTGAGCCACGAGGACTCAGCAATCCCATTACCATGGGTATCAAGACTATCAAAGCTTAATGGGTAAGGAAGGGGTAAAGTGGTGAGGTTGCAGCAGCGACTAAGCAAAGTATGGTGGCTAACTTATGAATACAAGAATCATATGAGAAACTACGCAATGGTCGCCAACTAGTAACGATTAAGAAGTGATCCTGAACTACTCGTGGTCAAATATAACCCAACCATGTTCTCTTCTCGAACTTCCCTGAAAAGAGACCATCACGGTTACGCAATGTTGTTGGTGTATTTTAATTGAGTTCACTTCAAGTATTCTACAACTAGATATTAACAAATTCCCATCTGCCACATAACCGCGGGCATGACTCTCGAAAGTTTAAACCCTGCAGGGTGTCCCAACTTAGCCCATGACAAGATCACGATCCGTGGATATAGTCCTCCATCGCGGGACACCCGATCAGAATCGGAATTCCAGTGCACAAGACATTTTGACAAAGGTAAAACAAAACCAGCAAGACTGCCCGAATGTGCCGACAAATCCCGATAGGAGCAGCACATATCTCGTTCTCAGGGCACACTCGGGTGAGACATCCTACGAGTAAAACCAACCCTCAAGTTTCCCCGAGGTGGCCCCGCGGTCTGCTCGGTTTGGACCAACACTCAGAGGAGCATTGGTCCAGGGGGGGGCTAATAAAAAATCCACGGGGGCCGGCAAGTCCCTATGGAAGGTGTAGGTGACGAGGCAAATGGTAAAACCAATGTTGGGCCTTGCCGGAAGAGTTTTATTCAAAGCGAACTGTCAAGAGGGTCCCATACCCCTCATCGTGTTAGGGACGCAAAATCAAGGAACATAACACCGGTATGACGGAAACTAGGGCGGCAAGAGTGGAACAAAACAACAGGCATAAGGCCGAGCCTTCCACCCTTTACCAAGTATATAGATGCATTAATTAAATAAGAGATATTGTGATATCCCAACAAAGATCATGATATCTATGTTCCAACATGGAACAACCTGCAACTACACCTGCAACTAGCAACACTATAAGAGGGGCTGAGCAAAGTGGTAACATAGCCAAACAACGGTTTGCTAGGAAGGGTGAAAAGGTTAGAGGTTTTCATGGCAATTTGGGAGGCTTGATAAACAAGTGGTAGGTTGTGCGACATAGCGATAGAGCGAACAACTAGCATAGCAAAGATAGTACTGAGATCCAAGGTGACGGTCATCTTGCCTGAAATCCCACTAGGAAGAAGAACGAGTCCATGAAGAAGATGAAGCCATGAAGACGAACGAATCCTCACAATCGCAACGAAACAGGAACTATCGAGAAGGAGCACAACCGGAAAGAAGCAAACAACATGGTAAAAACACAACACATAAACAAGACATGATGCTCAACCAAGTAGGATGCATGACAAGTCTATATGATGCTAATCATGTCTAAAGATGATGCATACAAGAGCAACACATCAAAGCAAGTTTAAATGAGGCCGGAAGCAACATATAACAATTCTGGTAAGTCCTCATATGCAATTTCGAAATTGGTCCAGATCTGATTAGAACACAATGTTGAAGTTGTTAAACATCAAGTTAAAATGCACCAAGATGATCTACACGGTTTTCTAGTCAAGTTACATATAAGGTTCGTTTAATTCAGAGCTACGACTTAAGAAGATATGAGCAAACCAAGTTAAACATGGCATTGATGCAAAATGCATTCAAACAACATCACAATCACTCCAAAACATGGATGAAAGAAGGAAACATGAAACTACATGAAAAACTAAGCAAGTTTCATATAGAGCATGCTCAAAACGGAGCAACGGTTCAACACATACACTCCAAACAAGATTCAAACACAATCTGCCCAAAACAGCAACTAAGCACTTTGCAATCAAGGAAACAACATGCTACAGGAATCATAAGGACACAAACTTGACACGCAATCAAAGTACAGATAACATGCTTCAAATAACATTTAAAGTTCAGGTGCATAGGCATCAAGATTAATCCAAGATGATCAATGCAAAAGGCAACTTAATAACACAGATTATGACTTAGTGAAAAACACGGCATACATGTGAGCAGAAATAACATATTGACATGTTGGAGGCATGAATTAAAGAAGACGTAGTACAAGAACCTAACAAGCAAGAGCATGGCACTAAAGTACAGGTTAAACATGTCAAAACATTATTACTAAGCATCTCCATATGACCCATAGATCAATGGCAATCAACAAGACAAGATGCAATAAGATACAAGATGATTCTCAGACTTAGAAGAAATCTGGGAATGCAAAACATAACATTATGATGCTGACTTTGTAGGCACATAACAACAATCATAGCAACTTTAATAAACATGCAAAAGGCAAGGACATGTATTAGACATGATATAATTCAAACCATGTAAGAGGAGCATCACCAAAAGAGGCATAGATCAATCAATATCAAGCTCACAACATGGCATCATGAAGTTAACAGAAATCTAGAACATCATATAGGCATGTTCATGGCAACGAAAGCATATGCTACATGACATGTATGGGGCATAAAGAGGTATGGAATGAAAGAGCATAACATGGACATCAAAACACCCTTAATGAAGTTTGCCGAAAGATGCATGGAAAATGATGTGGCACCCATCAAACATGGAAAGTTATATGAACAGTTCCAGACTTGGAAGAAAAACAGAGCATGGCAGGAACAGATTCATGATAGCAACTTTGCAAGCTCAATTCACTCACCACAACGCATTTCATGGCATAACAAGGTAACCAAAAGTAAGTAGACATGTTCAAGAAGATAATCATGGCAAGATCAAGTTCATAGGGCACATGCATCACTAGCAACACCCATGGAAAAAGGGAACCTCATGTTAACAATCTACGAGGAACAATATTTAGCAAAAGTAGAGCAAGGAAATGACTTGCTAGGGTACTCCATAATTGCAACCAAACGCATGAATGGATATAGCAACACCGCATCTTCAAAACATGCTTACCAAACTATCTCAAAATGTGCATGCATCGCATGGTAGCAACAAGCTTACATGGCATCAAAACGTTAACAGGAAAAGGACTTAGTAAAATAACTAAGTGTCTGAAAACAGCAACATCACATAGCCTCCTTTACAGGCTTGTGCTAGTTACCACATAGATCACAAAAATACAAGACTTGTACCTATGTAAAGATGGCACGATGGAGCTCATAAAACATGTAGATTTCATGCTCATAGGATGCACACACAAAATGCAACGAAAATGACAAAACAGCAAGTTATAACAAGTTTTAGCAGTTAACATCATATAACACTCTTGCAACAGGGGTTAACATGGCATAATGCACCCTAACATGCATGAAAATGACACTATCATGTAGAGCATAAGGAGACGAACATTTTGACATTTCATACACTCAAATCAGGTAACCTTGCAAAGAGTTGTAGCCATCGCAAAATGACATATGCTATGAGTTTTCATGGACTTAGCCATATTTGGGGAAAAACATATGAGCGCGATATAGCAAACTTGCGCACAGGGTGGGGTTTAGTCGGCTCTTACCATGGGCCAAGCCCAGAACACGAAGAGGAGGCCAGGCGGGCTGGAGGAGATGGGCCGGCGGGAACTGGGCCCTGGAGGCCCACGCGGGCGCCCCCAAGGGTCAACGGCGGTGTTGCTGATGCGGGGCGTCGGCGCTGGACGGGCAGTGGCAGCACCCGACCTCCGCCAAGGGCATCATCGTGTCTCCGATGATGGCCACAGGTTGTTCTTGATGGGAATGTGATGCGGAGCATCCGACGATCATCCCCATGTACACTCGAGCCTACGCCATTGGACCTAAGGTGAACCCGTTCCTACATGTTTCTCCTTTCCATTCATATGAGACATGGTTGCTACCTAATGCAAGGACACTACACATGCCTAGGTACCAAGGAGACCCTCTCAGAGATGCTCGGAATGATGGACAAGTCCCCAAGTACAAGGATGAAGGAGCACAACGAGAGGAACCGGAGAAAGGCTACAGGGCCCGGACATCCGGCCAGGCCCCGGACATCCGGCCCCTCCCGCAAGCCCGGACATCCGGCCCCAGCCCGGAAATCCGGCGCTCATCGCAGAAGACACCCGTAGCTGAACCACTTCAGCCCGGACATCCGGCCAGAGGCCCGGACATCCGGCTCTTCCCGAGCCGCCGGATATCCGGCCCCCAGCCCGGACATCCGGACCCCATTATCAGGAGAGCTCCGAGACCGGCCACGCCAGCCCGGACATCTGGCCCGTGCCCCGGACATCCGGTCCGTGCCCCGGACATCCGGCCTCCCGCGAACGCCCGGACATCCGGCGCCTGCCTGCGCGCAGAGACGGGCCAGAGGCCCTTGTACCCCTCTCCCACTTACCCCTTTGTGGCTTAGACTATAAATAGACCACCTCCACCTCCTTTCTAGGGTTAGCGTTGTGATAGCTCATTTGAGAGATAGAGCTACGCTCATCCATTACGGATCTACTCCACGAGAGAGACCGTGGCACCTCTACGGAGAAGATCCCCTTGGATTCAAGACCCCCTCTTGGGTGGCCCCATCAAGACCTCCTTCTAGGAGAAGAACTGGTTACTTTGTATCGTCCTTTGTTGACTTTCGATCATGTATCTTCCTTTGTGTTCATCGATCTAGCGCATGTGTGATCTGTTCTTGTTGGTTGAGTGATTTCTCTTGTGTTCTCCTCGTGTTTCCCTCGTGTTTCCCCTCGTGTTCATCACGTTCTTCGTAGGGATCCGCTCCTTTCATGAAAGATCGGCCATCTAGGGTTTCACCCCGCATCATCTTGGATCAGAGCTTAGGTTGATCACGATTTCGGAGCCTCCCCATTGTGTTTTCTAGCCTAATTTTGTTGTGTTCTTCCCCAATTTCGAAAATCCCCACCAAAAAGAGCCCCCAAATTTTTTTGTGATTTGTTGGTTTGATGATGTTTTGTTGATTTTGGTCCATGGATTTGCTTGGTTTCGAGTGGATCTAGCATTTCCCCATTTTCCCCACCTTCCATCCACAAAATCCATCAAATTTTGCCCTTGGAATCATCAATTTCCGCCCCCAAATCGAGTTCCTCGAGTTCATCCTCGGATTTGGAGCCCGGACATCCGGCCCGAGCCCCGGACATCTGGCCGCCCCGGAAATCCGGCCATTAGCCTGGACATCCGGCTCCTAGAGCGCATTTCGCGCGCGGTTCTGGACATCAGGTCCCGGATATCCGGCCCGAGCCCCGGATGTCCGGCCCCTGGGATTTCAGCTTTTCCCGTTTCACCGTTTTGTGCATAACTAATTCATCCGGAGTCCGTTTTTGACGTTCTTTAGCTCGTTGAAAAGATCTTGACATCCCCCTTCCAACAAAAATACTACCAAACCCATTTGACTCCATAAAATTTTTGCAACTTTGGCATCTTTGCCTAGGGCTTCCACCACATCCTCTGCTACTCCACCACCGACTTCCGCAACCTAACCAATTTTGTTCCCTTTTGCATATGTGGTTGTTTGAGTAGTGAGGCGAGTCTCCTAAGGTGTTTTGGCTACTTAGGGACGGTTGCTTCTTCATCAACCACCGCCACCACTACCGCATAGGCTTGACCACCATACACTTCCACCACCCCAACTTAACCCAATTTTGTTTGTGTTGTGAGTTGTGTCTCCTAAGGTGTTTCGGCTACTTAGGGACCGTGCTTCCAACTCCGACACCGTGTATAGTCCACCACTTAACCCTCGACTTCCAGATTGCGTACTCCGAACCCCATCATTGCACTTCCGCAACCACCACCGCTTTCCCGCTACCACCATTTGACTTTTGACCTTTGAGATTTTGAGTTCGCGGTTTTTCCGTTTCCTAAGGTGTTTCGGCTACTTAGGAACGGGTCTCCATCATCTTGGTATCTCCATCAAGATCACCACCACTCATCATCACCAAGGACAGTAACCTCCATATCATCTCGGTATCGTGGTATCCCTCCATTGTATTTTCCCTTGCCATTGCCTTGTTAACCCCTAGCCCATTTTGCGTTACTTGCCTATCGAGACTAGCCATTTGAGTATTGCCGGCAACGTTACTTGTGCACATTAGTGATCTACACCATACATTGCATACATACCATATCATATCGGTATCATATCATCCCTTGTGCCTCAAGTTTGTTCCCGCATATACACAATAGCTATCTTGGTTTGTACATTTCACAGAGTGGCCATACAAAAAAAGAGAATAAAGCTTTTAAGCAAAAGAGAAAAAGCAAAGAAGCTTGTAAGCAAGTGCCATAGCATCATACCACATTGCATATAAGATCATCTTGGATCATACCACTGGAACATCATACACATAGCATACTTGGGATATAAAGTTATCCATTTTGCATCTTATAGGTTGTGCACAAGTGTCGTATCCGCCTATAGAGCAATCGTGCTAGCGTCTCTCTTGAGTTGTGCAACATGAGCGTTTTCCGTGGATTCCACATTTTGTGCTCATCCTTGGTTGCACGACCCCATTTATCTTTCCGTGTGTGTGTTTCCGTGTGCCACATATTGCTATTGGTCTACTTGTTTCACTTGCGAATTTGTGAATCTATTTCAACATTATTGACTCTTGCTAACATTTTGCATTAAATTTTTGTGCCACTATCCTCACCGAGATCCACCATAAGCCTTACTTGTGTAGGTGTGAGAAACCGACAAGAATTGGTACCAATTGTGCTATTTCCTTGTCCACATTGAGTGATCATTGATCCATTTTCAACATCGGTCAAGGTACATTTGGTATAAGTTCTTCTCTTTCTCCCACTCATATTTGCTCGAGTCTTGTGATGGATAGGCAAGGCATTTCACCTTCGGTCTACAACAACGATGAGTTCGATGCCAAGAACAACTCCAACGACGCCAAGAGACACGCTCAAATGGAGGAGATCAAAGCACTCATCAAGTCCTACAAGAGATCTTCCTCATGTTCGAGAAGACGCTCAAGTACACATGCTTCCGAGCTACCATCTCCGGCAAGATCACATCGGCATCGACACCATCACCACCACGAACGTGAAGGTCAAGAGCTCAACACCAACAACCGCTCAACGACTTCACCATCTCCCTTGGCATCTTCGCCAAGCGACTTCAAGGCATCTTCGCCTTCGGATATACGGCATCTTCGCCAACAAGCACCTCAGGACTACGCTCAAGAGAAGCTCCCCAAGCTCAAGTCCACGACCTCCACGAGCTACTACGACCTCGACACCGACCATGAGATTCCTTTCTATGGGACTCTAGAACCCGAAGAGTATCTCGAGTGGGAGAGTTTGATGGATGACTACCTCAAGCTACATCAAGTTCCTCCTGAAGATCAAGTCAAGTGTGCCACAAGAAACTTCCATGACTCCGCGTCCACATGGTGGCTTCACACACCTTCGGAGACCTACGACATGAGTTGGCCCAAGACGAAGAGAGCGTTACGACGAGAGTTTGTGCCTCCAACCTACACAGAACAACTTCAACGCCAATTGGAGAACACCATCCAAGGATCCAAGTCCATTGACGAGTAATTCAAGGAGATGAAGAAAGCCTTGCGACAAGCCGGCGTGGACGACCCCATTTCGATGAAGTTCCACTTCATGATGGGATTACACAACGACATCTCCAAGACAATCTTCCTCGAGAACTACAAGTCCCTCGACGACAACTACATTGGTGCTCTTAAGGCGGAACAAGAACTCATGAAGGCCAAAGCTTCTCCACCCCAAGCTCACTTCGCGACGACCAAGCTCCATGAGAACGAGCACGAGGCTAGTACCACCAAGATGTCCAAGCCCGACGAGCTCCAAGATGGTGCTTCCAAGTTCGACTTCACCGCCATCCCTCTTTGTGGCATTGATGGTGCCGAGTCTACTTTGACTCTTTTTCAAGATGGTGCGGCGACAAGTACGACTACGGAGACCCTCAAGGACCAAGCTTTGGAGGCGAGTGGCAAGGTGGCGAGCAAGGATGATGCTTCCATCTTAGGAGGCGAGAGTGATGACGTGCCATCTTCGGCCTTCATCCACGGCAACGACGATGAGATGGTTGAGCATGGGATTTTCCCTTCGACCACGGCGACGTATGATGACTTGAGTGACTTGTGCCACCATATTGAGAGTGAGAGTGACTTCACCACTAGCCACATATATGTGTTGCCACAATTCCCATGTGATGAGAGCCACAACCCCCACCACTTGAGTGAGATGAGTGACTCCACCATATGTGAGTTTGAGTGCACCTATTTTGAGGGAGTGAGTGAACCACCACATAGAGAGAGTGAGATAGTTGATAGGTCATGTGAGGCCACTTTTAACACTAACGACTTGACCTCTACCTATATTGTGTCTTCTCATTTGGTGCTAGGTCCCATCTATGATGACGCGCAGATTCGTGATGACTTCGTCCTCCCCTTGGACAAGAGGATGGCCATGGTGGAATGTGATGCACCCCCCACATGGTTCCATCAAGATGAATATGACCACCATTTGGTCTTTCCCACCTCACCTACACCACTTGAGTGGAATGACAAAGGTAACATAGGTGAAGGTGATGCTCTAGTCCCACTAGTGGACATTCTTGACATTGATTGCTCGCATGATGTTGATCAACCTATTTCCATGCTTCATGCTAGTGTGACTTCCCCATGCGTTGATTTACCCATTTATGATGAGTATGATGATTGCCATGTGGAGTCTATTAGTTGTGATGCCATGTTGCATAGGATTTCTTGTGACAATTCCTTAGGTCACATCATGTTTGCCAATCCGCTTGACTTGTAATATGCTAGGCATGAGATCAACAATATGTCATATTTGCAATCTCTTCATAGTGACTATGCATATACCATTAAAATTAACCCAATTTGCACATATGGCATAGATGACAAGCCCATGGTTATTGGCATTTGTTTTTCTTGTGATGATATTGATATGCTCCCGTTGCATCATTTATCTCGTATGCCATGCCATGACTACCTAGCTTCGGATATGCATTGTTTCGGATGTTGTCCATTTTCTCCATACGATGTTTCCAATATTGTTCATGAGGAGACCCCCATAGTTTCCTCATACATTTTAGGAGATTTTGATTCATCCTATCCATTGCATGATCCCAATACTTGTGTGCACAATATGCTTCCCATGAATAAACATGCTATTGATGTGCCATATACTTCTATGCTCAATTTGCATCCCCATCGTGTCATACACAATAACTATTCTTTCATGATGGATGACATGTTCTTGTACCATGCATCAAATTTCTTTGAGCGATGCTTATCTTGTGCTAACACTCACTTGCACATGCACATCATGATGGATGATGTGTACATTTACCACACACACAATTTCTTTCGTTTGTGTCTCTTTTGTGTAGGTACTCACGTATACTCGTCAACCTCTCAATCCCAAGAGTTGACGAAACAAGCTCTTGAGAGCAACGACGATTTGGGATCCCGTGGACTATCCTTACCACCGTTCTCTTCACGCAACGACTACGCGCATCTCTTTTACTTGGCTCTCACACGGCTTTGGGCTATATATCACTTGTTACGTTATGTCCATTTTCCCGTGTTCACTTTGCATGCTATGCCTCTTTCTATGATTTTGACATGCAATTGTGACCCTTGCTTGCATCTACCCATGATTCACCATTATGCTACTCCTATGTGTATTTTCATGCTTGGTGGAGATCCTTGTTGCTATTGCCATGTTTATCATGTGCCCCATGCTATTGATGCTATTTTGCTCATATCTTGCCTTTATGCTTGTGAAATGTCATGTGCATTTTATATGCCCACTATTTGCACCCATGACATGTTTGCTATGATTCCCTCTAGTACGTTGCATCTTCGCACTACTAGCTCACACCACTTTATTGCTATGATTACTTGCTTTGTTGCATCACCCATGTTCCTTTGTTACTCGCTTAATTGGGTTGATGACATATATGCTCGTGCCTCTTACTTGATACATCTTGTTCATTGTCGCTTGCCTCCAATTGTTGCATCTATTGATCATGGAGACTTGGACATATTACTTGTGATGCATGCTTGTTTGATTGAGCCTATTGTCTTTGGTTGTTCTCGCATCATATGCTTTCATACCATACCACACCTTGTCCTTTCTTATGATAAGAATGATGAAAACACTTGTTGGGTATCTAGCCCCTCGAATGATAGGTCTTGCATTTGCACTAACCTCATTTGTTTTCCGAGTGTTTGTCATGTTCTTTCATTTTGAAGGATTCACAAGGCGGTACCATAAAGAGACATTTTGGTTATGTGAAGGTGTACATGATGTGCGACACCAACATTTTCGACATCTTCCTAAAGGTGAACTCCTTCCCTTTGAGCCATCCTCAAATACGCACATTGGATGGGTCATTCTTTCATTGTTGTTTCCTTCTTGTTGTCTACATGATACATCTCGCGAATGGAGGAGCGGCATTGGAGATTGGCTCTATGGACCTTCATATTGAGGAGCGCTCGCACTTATCAGATGCACCTTTGAACCTCCACTCATGCCGCGACATCGAGCATTGCGCCATGCCTTCCACTTTGTCCGACTACAAGTCCGTCCACGACAACCGTTTCCATGGTGATGAGGATTTCGATCCGAGGTCGGATCTTTCCCAAGGGAGGGGAGATGATGCGGAGCATCCGACAATCATTCCCATGTACACTCGAGCCTACGCCATTGGACCTAAGGTGAACCCGTTCCTACATGCTTCTCCTTTCCATTCATATGAGACATGGTTGCTACCTAATGCAAGGACACTACACATGCCTAGGTACCAAGGAGACCCTCTCGGAGATGCTCGGAATGATGGACAAGTCCCCAAGTACAAGGATGAAGGAGCACGACGAGAGGAACCAGAGAAAGGCTACAGGGCCCGGACATCCGGCCAGGCCCCGGACATCCGGCCCCTCCCGCAAGCCCGGACATCCGGCCCCAGCCCGGAAATCCGGCGCTCATCGCAGAAGACACCCGTAGCTGAACCACTTCAGCCCGGACATCCGGCCAGAGGCCCGGACATCCGGCTCTTCCCGAGCCGCCGGATATCCGGCCCCCAGCCCGGACATCCGGACCCCGTTATCCAAAGAGCTCCGAGACCGGCCACGCCAGCCTGGACATCTGGCCCGTGCCCCGGACATCCGGCCTCCCGCGAACGCCCGGACATCCGGCGCCTGCCTGCGCGCAGAGACGGGCCAGAGGCCCTTGTACCCCTCTCCCACTTACCCCTTTGTGGCTTAGACTATAAATAGACCACCTCCACCTCCTTTCTAGGGTTAGCGTTGTGATAGCTCATTTGAGAGATAGAGCTACGCTCATCCATTATGGATCTACTCCACGAGAGAGACCGCGGCCCCTCTACGGAGAAGATCCACTTGGATTCAAGACCCCCTCTTGGCTGGCCCCATCAAGACCTCCTTCTAGGAGAAGAACCAGTTACTTTGTATCGTCCTTTGTTGACTTTGGATCATGTATCTTCCTTTGTGTTCATCGATCTAGAGCATGTGTGATCTGTTCTTGTTGGTTGAGTGATTTCTCTTATGTTCTCCTCGTGTTTCCCTCGTGTTTCCCCTCGTGTTCATCACGTTCTTCGTAGGGATCCGCTCCTTTCGTGAAAGATCGGCCATCTAGGGTTTCACCCCGCATCAGAATGGGTAGATCCAGGGGCAGGGTTCCCGAATCCGGAGACCATTCAGGGCGAGGAGGCCGGCGACGACCTCGACGGCGATGGATTGGGCGGCTCCGGCAGAGGTGGTCTCTCCTGCGAAAGAGAAGGGTGAGAGAGATGGATCCAGGGTAGAGGGAGCACGGGGACAAGGTCAAGGCAACCAAGGAGGCGGCGGTCGTCCGCGGTGGCGCCGAGGTCCGACTCCGGCACGACGAGCTTCAACCGGCGAGGCGCGTGACCTCCGGTGAGGTCCGGCACGGCGGCGGACGAGGGGAACTCGGGAGGAGCACGGGATGAGCAGGGCAATGGCGACTGGGCTCGAGGCAGGCCCCGATGGGCTCGACAGGCCTCGCCTGGGCCTAAGCGGGCCACGGCAATGGGAGACTGGGGAGGGCACGTGGTGCACTGCGGGTGGTTAGGAGCGATGGTTAGCGGTGGCGCGGCCTACGGGGCGGTGACAAGTGGCAGCACAGGGGAGGCGGGCTGCGGAATTCGAGGAGAGGAGGCGGCGGCTACAGGTGGGAGGTGGCTCGCAGCGCAGAATTTGAGGAGGAGACTCGGGTTTCCAAAAATGGAGGTGAGGGTGTCTATATATAGGTAGGAGGGGCTAGGTTAGTGGGATTTCATCCGTTTACGGACCGTTCGATCGCCATCGGATGACTCCGGAGCGGAGAGGGATTAGGTGAATGATTAGTGGGCTGTGTAGATGGGTTGGGCTGAGCAGAAAGGGGAGGAATGCAGCACGACGACTGTTTCCGGAGAATGAAAACGTCCGACGATAGACCGGCTATACTGCCGCTATAGTTACCCGTTGGGGCATCAAACGGACTCCGAATGCGATGAAACTTAGCAGGCTGCCTACTGACAACAGAACAACATCGCACGCCAACTTTCATCCCATTCCGAGAACATTTTCTGGCCACTAATAAAATAATATTTTGGACGTGCCGCTGGCGCGTGCGATTGTGTCTGGGCTTAGAACGGACAACGGAAAGAACTGGGATACCCGGACGGATGCAAGTCTTGAAAACATGATGATGCAATGCACATGATGACATGGCAAAGATGCGACATGCAAGCAAAGGACATGGAAACAATAGCGAATAACTGGAAGACACCTGGCGCATCAGATTCAGGGCGTTACATTTTCTCATAGATTCCCTACAGACAAGCAGTTTTACAACACCGTCAGGTTTAACTATTGGCCAGAAGTTGAACAATTGAATTAGATATAATCAGGGATGTGATGTACCTACTCGTTGCGCATGCTGCTCTTGCAAGCCACGACTGTCCATTTGTGCATGCTCGATGCCATACACAAGTTGTCGCGGCTGCCTTCCACGTAGGCTACACCCAGGGTTGGATCTTCATCTTCTTTCCCTTCCATTCTCTTGAAGCCCGGCGACCGCCCTCCAACGAGGGCGCGAGGAAGTGCAGTGTCGGTTTGTCTAGCAGCGGCTAGTATAGGAGTGAACCAGACTGGAGGCTGGAGCGAAGGAATTGGGATTTTTCCTACTATCGATCGATATGGGAGGCGCTCGTTTGGGCCGCGTGATGTAGGGTAGAACCCTAGTTGTTGGGGATATAGCTACCAGGTATGACCCGCCCAGGAGGGGCCGGGTCAATCCCAATGGTGGGTTACGGAAAGAACCCAGTAATATTCAAGGTGATAGTGTATTAAGAATTGTAAAAGGCATAAGCCCAAAGGCGGCTTAAGGCCCAACATTGTAAACCGACTTATGTAAAGAAAGGCTTGTAGACAAAGGCATGTAAAAGAAGTCACCGAGCCGGACACGTTTTATGAGCCGGCCGGGACTTTGTAGGCCGCCAAGCGTCAACCCGTGTATGTAAGGGGATGACCCGGCGGTGGCTTAGGGCAAGAAAGAACCAGATCGATAACCAAGCCGGCGAGTTGAGCCCCTTGGAGATCGAAACCCCAGCAATACCAATCCCAACTAGACGTAGGCTTTTACCTTCATCGTAAGGGGCCAAACTAGTATAAAAACTCTCTCGTGTCCTTTGTCCCGATTAACCCCTTTAAGCTTCCTAGTGCGATGGCCCTACGACTAAGTCCTTGCTCTAGGACATCTGCCATGTCAACTCCACGCAGTTGGCACCCACCGTGGGGCCAGCGCACGGTGGATTTGAGTTCTTGAAGGGCAACTTCAAAGGGCTCAAGGGATACGCTGTGGGCCGGATGACCAAGAGTCGTCGCGGCAAGCTCTACATCGACGACGAAGGCTGGGGCCCTGATGCCGGCTCAATCGAGTATGGGTACCGGGTCCCCTTCGGCGGAATTCACGTCTTCATCGGTCGGATCGGTGAGTCAGGCCCTGAGCCGGACGTCCGCACCGACCTCATCGAAATGGCTCAGCGCGCAAGGACCGCCCATGTTCAATCTGTCGTGAAGCATGCCTTCGTGGGCTGCATCCACGACAGTGAATACTCTGAAGGATCGGTAATGGGCGGTGAGACGGTCGTCTGTTCTGACACTGCATCGTCAATAGGTGAGATGGACTCTCTGTACCAGTTACAAGATGGCATGCTCGGGTGTTGTACCAATGGCAGCAGTATTCCGGACCCCTTTGAGCCACCAAATTGGGCCAGAGTCTTCATGGCGGGCACATAGCCCAGACAGAACTCTACCGCAGCGACAGCAACAGCTACCGGGTCGGCTGCAGCCGGGTCAGGAGACCCTGCGCGCCCCCGGCTCAGATTTTAATGGACCTCATGGATAAGCTGACGACTCTGTTAACCGTTGTGGTAGAGCCGGCGGATAAGGCCCAGCACGACGCAGAGGTGGCACGCGTGCGTGAGGAGATGGTGCGAGCCAAGGAAAATCTAGCCACGGAGGAGACCCGGATGGGAGCAGAACGAGCAGCTTTGGATGCTCGCGCTCAACAGCTTCAAGAAGAAACTTTCTGGCTCTCGGTGGATCTTAACGCATCGAACGAGGTCATGAGGAGGAGGCATCAGAAAACTCAGCCGCGTCTACCTCTGACGCTGGATTCGAGGAACCTGTTCCATAAACCCGGGGATGGGGGGAGCAACCCGCCGGAGGAAAACCGGGTTACGACACCCGGTGCACCAGTTCAGCCACGCGCCATGGAGGCACCTCGTATAAATGCAGCTCCTCCTCATTATGTGCCAACACCTCCAGGTTACTTCTCCAACCCTCTGGAAAACCTCATCACAGCGTCGGCTCGTTTGGCGGCTCTCCCAATGGAAGGCGACTCGCCAGCAGCAATTGAAACCCGAGGGTAAGAGAACTACTTCAAACAGCTCTGGCCGAGCAGGATGCATACTCCTACAGTCAGGACAGGATCCATTCAACTCCTCGCCCAAGCCAGAGCCCGAGTTACAGTAGGCACATGGAGTCCGTGGAGATGTCAAGTAATGCTCAGCGCCACAACCGGCCATATAGGCATGAGCCGGTGCGTGCTGGAGCCCTTAATTTAGTGGATCAAGAGAGGATTCGTCAAGAGGCGGAACGAGCGGCTCAAATGGCGGCAGAGGAGGCGGCTCGTCAAACCTTTCCGGCTTATCCAGCAACCTCGGTTGAGGCAGGAGTAGCCACAAGAACCGAGGTGTACCTTGCTTGGTGCTGGCCATACGCAATGAGCGGTTGCCAAAGGACTTCAAGGGGCCTCGTAAGGTGCCTAATTACACGGCTAAGTTATGAGATGGCTATGGAACTATTGGAGGTTAGCGACGCTGCAATGGGCAAGTATTTTACTATGATGTTGGATGGAACAGCTCGTACTTGGTTAAAGGGATTGCCACCCAATTCTATCGGCTCATGGGCAGAGTTGAAAGCCCGGTTCATCCAGAACTTTAAGGACACGTGTAAGCAGCCTATGTCCATTGTGGACCTAACCAATTGTAAGCAAGAGGATGGTGAATCCACAACCCATTGGGTGCGCCGGGTCAAAGAGATAATACATTCATCTGATAAGATGGATGCCGGCTCAGCAGTTTTAATGTTGGAGAAAAATTGCCGTTTTGAACCTCTAAAGCAGAAGCTGGGGTGGCTCAAACGTGACTGTAATGACATGGGAACATTGATGGCGGCTCTCGTCAAGTATGCTGATTCTGATACCACCAAGGACCCAGTGTCTGACGAAGAAAAGGCAACAAAGGGAAAGAAGAACGGCAATGACAAGGGTCACCAGCATAACCCGACAAATCAGGGAGGTAATAAACGTAAGGCTGATGAGTTTGTTGCTAATACTAATGCGCAGGGTGGTAATCAACGACGCAAGGGCAGACAACCCCCTCGATCGGGCGGGTCAGGCCCCACCCTAGAGCAGTTGTTGAATGAACCTTGTCCAAAGCACGACACCCGGGAGAAACCAGCCACTCACCTGTGGAAAGATTGCACGATCATGAAGGCATTTAAAAATTCAAATACGTTTGATGGGGGTCACGGCCCAGGTGGCGGTTCAGGTGGAGGCGGCTTTTAGGGCCCAGGAGCCGGTTCAGGCGGAGGAGGTTTTCACGGTCAAGGTTATCCTGGTCACCAAGGAGGATATAATCAACAACCCGGCCAGGGTAATCAGCAGCAGCAATCCGGTTATCAGAGCAACCCGAAGCAGCTGAGTAGTGGGCAACATCATGTATTTACCACCAGCTTATGTAAGAGGGACCAGAAACTTCACAAGAGAGCCGTCAATGCTGTTGAGCCGACGGTTCCACGTTATCTACGTTGGTCAGAGCAGCCTATTGTGTGGAGCAGAGAGGATCATCCGCCCCGGGTTGATAACCCGGGTCACTTGGCTTTGGTAGTGGCACCTCAGGTTGGTGGATACAAGTTTACTAAGGTACTCATGGATGGAGGCAGAAGCATCAACATCCTCTACTATGAGACGTTCCGCCGGATGGGATTGACTGATAAAAATCTTAAACAGTCCAACACTGTTTTTGATGGTGTGGTACCTGGTAAGTCGGCATACCCAGTTGGTAAGATTGAGCTAGAAGTAGCTTTTGGGGATGAATATGACTCCAGAGCGGAGAAATTAACCTTTGAGGTGGTTGAGATCAAAAGCCCATATCATGCTCTGTTTGGGCGGCCGGCTTATGCCAAGTTCATGGCTCGGCCTTGTTATGTGTATTTGCAGCTCAAGATGCCGGGTCATAAGGGTACCATTATGGTACATGGGAGCAGGAAGATTGCCTTGGAGTGTGAAGAAGTTGATGCTGCCTATGCGGAATCCGTCTGTGCAACAGAGGAGTTAAAGTTTTACAAAGATCATGTTGACCCGGCGGACATGACGTCATTAAAGAAACCCACAACAGAGCATGAGCCGGTATTGAAATTCAAATCAACCGATGACACTAAGATGGTTGACTTTGTGCCTGGCGACTCATCCAAACAGTTCATCATCAGCGCAAACTTGGATCCAAAATAGGAAAGCGCGATCGTCGAGTTCATCCGTGAGAACCGGGACATCTTTGCATGGAAACCTTCAGACATGCCGCGTGTCCTGAGGAAACTCGCTGAGCACACTTTTAATATTGATCCAAAGTTCAAACCTGTCAGACAGTTTCTCCGACAGTTCAATGAAGAAAGGCGCAAGGCCACTGGAGAAGAGGTGGCCCGGCTCTTAGCAGCCGGGTTCATTGTGGAGGTATTTCACCCGGAGTGGTTAGCTAACCCAGTGCTTGTACTAAAAAAGAATGGCACCTGGCGTATGTGTGTAGATTACACCGATCTGAACAAAGCTTGTCTGGCTGATCCTTTTGCTCTCCCTCGTATTGTTCAGATCATTGATGCTACTGCGGATTGCGCACGTTTGAGTTTCTTGGATGCTTATTCCGGTTATCATCAGATTAAGATGGCGATCAAAGATCAGGAGAAGACAACTTTTATTACTCCCTTTGGAGCTTTCTGCTATGTGTCTATGCCTTTCGGGCTTAAGAGTGCCCAGGCGACTTACCAGCGATGTGTGCAGAATTGTCTTCACGATTAGATTGGGCATAATGTTCATGCTTATGTGGATGACATAGTGGTGAAATCCAGGAAAGAGGAAACCTTGATCACACATCTGAAAGAGACTTTTGATAATCTCCGGTTCTACAAGATGATGCTTAACCCGGCCAAGTGTCTTTTTGGAGTCCCAGCCGGCAAGCTTTTTGGTTTTTTGGTGTCCAACCAAGGCATTGAAGCTAACCCGGAGAAAATCAAGGCAATTACATCCCTAGCCAAACCAACATGCATCAATGATGTCCAGCGGCTGGCGGGTCGAGTTGCTGCTTTGAGCCGGTTCATAAGCCGGTTAGGGGAAAAGCCAATGCATATGTATCAGATGGTGAAGAAAACAGATGCTTTTGTTTGGAGTGATGCTGCGAACGCTGCTTTTGAGGATCTGAAGACACAGCTTGCTGAGCCGCCAGTCCTGGCTGCTCCAATTGAGAAAGAGCCGCTATTGTTATACGTGGCTGCCAACTCACGAGCTGTTAGTGTGGCTATTGTGGTAGAGCGCAAGGAGGCTGGCAAAGAGCATCCGGTTTAACGGCCGGTTTATTACGTTAGTGAAGTGCTAATTGAATCTAAGCAACGATATCCACATTGGCAGAAGCTTGTCTATGGGGTGTTCATGGCAAGCCGGAAGCTTAAGCATTACTTTCAGGGACATCCAATCACTGTGGTTAACTCTGCTCCTTTGGGAGACATTATTCAAAACAGAGAAGCCACTGGGCGAGTCGCCAAGTGGGCAATTGAGCTTGGGTCTCATGGGTTGAAGTATGTTCCACGTACTGCAATCAAATCTCAAGCCCTGGTTAACTTCATCAATGACTGGACAGAGATGCAGATGCCAGAAGAGAAACCAGACAACACGTATTGGACTATTCATTTTGATGGGTCCAGGCAGTTGGAAGGCTCGGGGGCTGGAGTCGTGCTAACTTCCCCACGAGGTGACAAATTTTGTTATGTGTTACGGTTGATGTTTCCTTGCACTAACAATGCAGCAGAGTATGAAGCCTTGCTCCATGGTCTTCGAGTGGAAAAAGAGATGAGCTTGAGCCGGGTCAGATGTCTTGGTGACTCGGATCTAGTGGCTCAACAGGTATCTGGCAAGTGGGATTCCAAGTACCCTCTCATGGTGGCTTCTCGCCGAGAGGTTGATGCCGTTGCATGATATTTTAAAGGTTATCAGGTGGAGCACATTGGCCATCGAAAGAACGAAGCAGCTGATGCTTTAAGCCGGTTGGGGTCTCAGCGTAAGCCGGTGCCACCTAACACCTTTTTGGATGTTTTGCATAACCCCTCTGTCAAGTTGCCCACATAAGAAGATTTAGCTGTTCCTGACCCGGAGGTGCAGTTGGTAGCGACTCTTCATGTCATCCCAGATTGGACGTTGCCGTTCTTGGCTTACATGACCCGAGGAGAGTTGCCAGCGGATGAGACCCTGGCTCGACAGATAACCCGGCAATCTAAGTCCATGACGATTTCAGATGGAGAGTTATATCATCGCAGTGTTTCCGGAGCATTTCAGCGGTGTGTTTCCCTCGAAGAAGGTCAAGAAATCCTTCGTGAGATCCATGAAGGCGATTGTGGTCATCACGCCGGGTCAAAATCTTTAGTGGCCAAGGCGTTTCGTCACGGTTTTTACTGGTTGACGGCTCACACTGATGCAGAAGATCTAGTCAGATGATGTGATGGATGTCAAAAATTTGCACGACAAGCGCATGTGCCGGCTCAAGAGCTCCGGATGATTCCAATCACTTGGCCGTTTGCGGTCTGGGGGCTTGACATGGTGGGACCTTTCAAAAGGTCTAAGGATAAAAGGGCACATCTCCTAGTGGCAGCTGATAAGTTCACCAAGTGGGTTGAGGCGGAGCCTATGAGTAAATGTGATGCAGCCACGGCGGTTCAGTTCATGAAAAAAGTGATTTTCCGTTTCGGTTTTCCACACAGTATTATCACTGACAATGGCACTAATCTGTCCCAAGGGGCTATGGAAGAGTTTTGTCAACGAGAACACATCCGGCTTGATGTTTCTTCTGTAGCTCATCCTCAATCAGATGGTCAAGCCGAGAGATCCAATCAGGAAATTTTGAAAGGGCTCAAACCCCGGCTTATGGTTCCTTTATAGCGAACGCCGGGTTGTTGGGTAGAGGAATTACCCTCGGTGTTATGGAGTATCAACACTATGCCCAATAGGTCTACGGGTTACACACCTTTCTTCATGGTTTATGGAGCAGAAGCAGTATTGCCTAGTGACATCCGTCATGACTCGCCCCGTGTGGCGGCTTATGATGAAGCTAATAATGAACAAGCCACACAGGATGCACTTGACTTGTTGGATGAAGATAGAGACTTAGCAACGGCCCGGTCAGCAATTTATCAACAGGACCTGCGTCGTTATCACAGCCGTCGGGTTAAGTCCAGGACTTTTCAGGAAGGCGACTTGGTGCTTCGGCTCATCCAGGATCTGTCAGATGCACACAAGTTATCCCCGCCTTGGGAAGGACCTTTTGTGGTCAGTAAGAACTTAAACAACGGGTCATATTACCTCATTGACGTTCGAGAGCACAAAGACTCACGTAAGTCGGAGGAAGAGACCCGCAGGCCGTGGAACATTGCTCAACTTCGGCCATACTACACCTGAGCCACCGGCTCTCATCATGTACATACGTTTACATTGTATATACCATGATAAGCAACAAAGTAAGACCATCGGTCTCTTTTCTTTCCAAAGACTATGTTTTTTCTCATTTTCAAAAGACTATTAAGGAGCTGATCATATTTGAATCAAGTCTAACCTTTTTTGCTCCGGCTTACGATCGTATCCGAATCTAGCTGCAAATCTCATGGTCACTTGGGGACTTCCTATTCAAACATAGGTCGTATTTGAACCAAAGAGAACATAGCTGTCGTAACCCTCTTAATCGACTCAAGGCCAAAACTCACTTGGGGGCTTCTTGATCGTATCTGAATCATATCTTAACCCCTTTTGAGTCCGAATTGGATCGTATTCGAATCAGGGTCGTTAAAAACCTCTCAAGGTCGTTTTGGGGCTTCCTGTTCAAACATAGGTCGTATTCGAACCAAAGAGAACATAGCTGTCGGTACCCTCTTGATCGGTGCAACGCCAAAGCCACTGGGGGCTATATGGTCGTATTCGAACCTTAGCTTAACCCCTTTGGTCCGGTTTACTGATCGTATTCGAATCAGAAACCCCCACCTTTTTGAGTACAAGATTAAATTATTTTTATCTATTGTTTGCTTTTTTGTTTCAATGTTACAAACAATTAGCCTGGTCCTCTTCACCGGCTCGACTATTTGACAACATAACCGCCCGGGTCATTCACACCGGCGGCTTACAGATCAAAAGGTACAGCCTACCAAGGTATAGTAATCATCGAGTATTCAAAAAAGCATAAAGGTTGAGTTATCAAATTCATCACCCGAGTTATTTAAACCAGTGATCTAAAGATCAAAAGGGACAAGGTATGGTTATTACTTATGCGCACTTACCTACTGCGTTAACTAAAGAGTTAGTTTTAAAGCCCTTATCCTTTATTTCTATTTGTCTCTGGTTCTTATTGAGTTAAATATATTGGCTATAAATTAGGTGTTTAAACCCGTTTGATTTTAGACCGCCAAGCCAGTCATTTCTTTATATTTATAGGAACAGAGTTCAATCATTGCAGAGACAAACATTAAACGATGCATGCATTGGCATCTGGAAACATAGATTCACATAGAAGTATTTTATGTGCGATGGCATAAGCAAACATGCGGTGTTTTAACAACTAAGTTGTTACAAGGCTTTATAAGCCCATCAAGATGATCATTGTCCCTCCCTCGCCGGTTCACCACCTTCTGTTTGCTGGAAGTTGGGTTTTGACCAGTCAAAGCCATTCACAGGGACAAATTCGGCTTCGTCATCGATCAGGCCGACCGGGTCAACCTCCGGAGCAAATGTATTTTCTCTCACTGGTGGGATCAAGTCTGTTACTTTGTATGAGGGAGTGGCCATCTTCTTATTCTCACTATCAAAACCTGGCTGGTACTTATCAACATTGGTGTCATCTCCAAGGCTAGTCGCCTGAGGCCGGACTCCGCGTACACAAGCCATGAAGTCATCCTGATCAAAGGGAGACCCATCCTCTTTCATGGTGGCATAGCCTCTTGCTACGTCCGCCGGGTCTAGATTTTGCACCCAAGCCTTGGAGCGGCTTAGGGCAGTCAAGGCTCCGGCTCGCGCACAGGAGCGTTTTACTTCTTGGAACCTGGCAGGAAGGATGGATAGCTTTTTCAGGACGTCGCTGAGCCGGTTGGGTCCTTGGTTAGCAGGAGAGATGGTGGCCAGAGCCCGTTGTACCCGATATACAATTGTTCAACTAAAGTATGTACTGCCTTCAGTTTAATTAACGGGTCTTGGCTCAGATTCTTGCTTCGAGGACCTGCATAAATTTTTACATGCAAAGTCAGTTAACGGCTTATACTCCGGTTTGGCAAAAAATACACAAAAGATCAAGTCAGGCAATTTACCAAAGATACCAGCTACCATTCGAGACACCCGCCCCTTTAACCCGTTCAGCTCTGTTGAAATCTCTTTCAGAGCTGTTTCGGCTATCTCAGCTCGCTGGGTCAGAAGTGTTTTTCCTTTTCCCAAGTTTTCTCCTTGGAAGCAAAGCTGGTCTTCAAATTTTCCGTTGTAGAGAGGCTTATTTGCAGTCTGGAGTTAGAAGATTTGATTTCTGTCTCCTGACTTGCCAGCCGGGTCTTTGCATCAGTCAATTGAGAGTTCAACTCAGACAAGGCATTCTGTAAAACATTCAGATGAGCCAAGACTTGGTTTCAAATTCAAATTCAAGATTCAAGTCTCAAACACTTTACAAACAAACCACTTGTAAAGTACTTGACACTTGGGGGCTAATGTATGCCAAATCAGATTTCTACGACTCTACAAAAATATTTAAAGTCCCAAGTACCTTACAAAGTAACATCACTTGGCACTTGGGGGCTATATGCAGTTCAGCAAGTTTATCAAGGTAAAACTAGAGCATTAATTACTTTGAAGACGGTCTTAACAACAATTTTTAAGTACCTATTCATTTATGATCAAAATGAGCCGGTTCTTGGGGACTACAGGTGAAGCTTTGTTTTTATCATTGATTCAGAGGTAAAAGCTTCGGCCTATATTTTACAGTCTACAGGTTATTCTGTTTCTTTCATAATCTGAAGACTTGGGGGCTGAAGGAATACAAGTAAACCGGAAAAAACATACCTCATACTTCAACTGAAGCTGCTTGACCATCTCGATCTCAGACTCGCGACTGGAGTGTACATGACTGAGATAGCCAGATAAAATATCACTGGCATTAAGACGGTCATAGTTGGCAACGTCAAAGCGAACCTTCTGCCTCTCCAATGCCTCTTGCTTTGCTGTGCACCGAGCCAGCACCGTTGGGTTCCCCAGCTCAACAAAGCGGCTCCCAGTAATTTGAACATCTTGAGCAGGTGGAGACGGAGGGTCGGTTGAGCTTGACGGTCCAGCTGTAGAAGGATTCGCAGTGGCTTCGTCAAAAGACGGCTCCGGAGGATTTCCTTCATTGTCAATAGGCGGGTCTTCTGGAGCGTCTGTTAATGGAGAAGGCGGCCTAGCCGGGTCAGATGCCAGCACTGGCGGGTCTTCCGCCGGTTTTGCTGCCTTCACCTTTTTTGATTTAGCTTGGCCGCTAAGAAAAAATGTTGCAGGATTGTTAGTATAAAGATAAAATTGAACAACTCAAAATAAAGGAGGATTACTGATTACCCGGAGCAGTCTTAAAAGCTAGGAATTGGGTTTGCGAAGAGTCGCCAGAGGAACGAGACACATCCTGAAAGAATAAAAAAGAGTGCACAGAAATACAAGGAGAAGGATCCATTAAGAAGAGTTAAAGATAGAGATAAGTAAACCTCATTCGGACGTTTCTGAGGAGTTTGTTGAAGGACGATAGCCGGTTCATCTTCAAACCCAGCTTCACGGCGGCTTTCATGTTGCTGCTTTTTCAAATGAAAGTTGGGATCCAAGTGAGCTAAAGGGTTAGAAAACCTTACTTTACGGATCACTCGTCGAACTTTCTGTCTTGGTAAGGGCTCTGAGTCGGAGGAAATAATAGTTACCTCAGCTTCCCCGGCCTGTCTGGCCCCAGTGTCATCCTGGTAAGGATCAGTGTCAATAAGATTGTTAAAAAATTGGCCAAGGGAATCAAGGGCTACCTCCGAGTCAGATGTGTCATCAAGTTTCATCAAATCTTCAGAAGTGGTCTTCTTTTTCTTCTTCGATCTCCGGGTCGTTTTCTTGACATTCATGGCGGTGATTTTCGCCTTCTTGGCAGCTTCGTGGTCATATTTCACTTTCCAAAAGTCAGAATTGGCCTACAAAGACAAGAGGAAGGATCAGTGCTAAAAAATACGGCTAGGCAAAATACAAAGGAAAAGAGATCAGAATATCCTTACTTCTGGTACCGGGTTAAGTTTACAGAAGGGATTTAACCCAACAATACTACAGTCTTCATATTTCCCATTCACCAAAAGGTTTGACATTGAGACAATGTCTTCTTTGGTTAGTTGAACCAGGCTATGATGAAGAGAGTCGTCCGGGCCTCCACCATATTCATACATCAATTTTGACCGGCGGCTTAATGGAATAACCCGCCATGAGATCCAGCAGCGGGTTAGATCAACTCCGGTTAAACCGTTCCCCAACAAAGCGTTGATTCTTCTAATGGATGGTAGCAGCCTCTTGTGCTCAGCAACAGTAAGTTTATCTGGAAGTGCGAACTTGGAGTCAAGACAATCGGGGCAGTAACCCGATAGTGGCTTCTCGTTGGCTGGTGAGATGTCCTGACAGTAAAACCAAGTTTGGTTCCAGTCCTTTGGGTGACTTGGTAAAACTATGAGAGGGAAGACAGCACCCTGCCGGCGCTGAATTGAGATGCCTCCAAGCTCTAAGCTAAGGCCGTTGGTGCACTCGTTCTGCCGGTTCAGATAGAAGTATTCTCTAAACAGTTCTACAGTCGGCTCTTGCTGAAGATATACCTCACAGAGCACCTGGAAGTTACAAATATTAGATATGGAATTGGGACCAATGTCCTGAGGATGGAGTTTGAAAAAGTGAAGGACCTCTCTAAAGAACTTTGAACCCGGCGGTGAGAAGCCACGGTTCGTGTGGTCAGTAAAGACAATCACCTCGCCGTCTTTTGGATTGGGTCGTTCTTCATCCGGGTTAGGAGCACGATAAGACATGACGGTTTTTGAGGGCAGAAACCCAATGAGGAAGAACTCTTTCAAACGATCCTCAGTTATGGTTGAGGGGACCCAGTTACAGATGGTGGGTGTCTTTGACGGCATGATGTGCAAGGAACTGAAAAAGAAAAAACAACATGCCAGTTCAGTTTACGGCAAGATTAACAGTTAAAGGATGAAGATGTAAAACAAGTAACGGCGGCTTAACTAAGGGCTAATGAAATATAAGGAAAAGAAAGCCGGAGTGGTAAGCCGCCATGACTACTGATTCTTTCAGAAAGCGAATCCAGCTAAGTCTTGGCGTAAACAAGTTTCACCAAGCTATCATTATTATTTTGGATCAAATGGCTGTCCCAAACAGAAAATATTCTAGACCTAAAAATCCAGTACAGATGAGTTTGTCAGCTATAATGAAGCGTCTATACAGGAAAAAGGGATCTACTGATATAAAAAATGGACGCAAAACAACTACCGCGCGAGTTATATTTCTTTTTTGGATCAGAAGAAGTTGCGGAAGAAGAACTACAAGAAGATCCGTGATGAACAAGCGAAGAACACTGATGAACTCGCAAGCCTAATATAGATCTGGATGCGTCAGAAAGAAGGAACTTACGAGATGAAGATCTACTGCGAAGAGTTGCCGCGTCTCTCTGGATGAACTCAGGGTGGTGAAGGGCCGACGTTGAGGGCAACAGTGAGTGCTACGGTGGAGGCGGAGCTCGAGAAGCAGGGAGGCAGCGATAGGAAGAAGACAGACAGAGAGAGAAGAATGAGGAAGGCCAGGGCAAGCTTATTTATAAGGACAAGATGCGAACAGACGGGCGCAAAAATCAAGGGAGAACCAAATAATGGTTATCCAGCTATATAGACGCCTCGATTCTCGGGAAGCATTAAAGATAAAAGGTCCGTTGGAAGATGACATCATGAAAGTTTTTTGTGTTTTCAAAAGATGACGTCACGGCGGATTACAGAGTTTTTCAGACAGAAGAAGATGGATTTCATCTATGTATTGAAGATTGACAAGGAACAAAGTTCAAAGTCAACCTGGGGCCTAATGTTGGGGATATATCTACCAGGTATGACCTGCCCAGGAGGGGCCGGGTCAACCCCAATGGCGGGTTATGGAAAGAAGCCTAATAATATTCAAGGTGATAGTGTATTAAGAATTGTAAAAGGCATAAGCCCAAAGGCGGCTTAAGGCCCAACATTGTAAACCAACTTATGTAAAGGAAGGCTTGTAGACAAAGGCATGTAAAAGAAGTAACCGAGCCGGACACGTTTTATGAGCCGGCCGGGACTCTGTAGGCGCCAGGCGTCAACCCGTGTATATAAGGGGACGACCCGGCGGCGGCTTAGGGAAAGAAACAACCAGATCGATAACCAAGCTGGCGAGTTGAGCCCCTTGGAGATCGAAACCTCAGCAATACCAATCCCAACTAGCCGTAGGCTTTTACCTTCATCGTAAGGGGCCGAACTAGTATAAAAACCCTCTCGTGTCCTTTGTCCCGATTAACCCCTTTAAGCTTCCTAGTGCGATGGCCCTACGACTAAGTCCTTGCTCTAGGACATCTGCCGTGTCAACTCCACGACACTAGTGGCCCGATCTTTCACGATAGGAGCGGATCCCGCGATGAACCCGAAGAACATGGGGAGGGAAACGAGGGAAATCACGGGGGAAACACAAGAGAAACACTAAACCAACAAGAACAAGTTACACATGTGCTAGATCCTCGAGTACAATGGGGAAGATACACGATCCAAAGTCAACAACAGACGGTACACAGTAACCGGTCTTCTCCGTGAGGAGGTCTTGATGTTCCTCCCTAAAGAGGGGTCTTGAATCCGCTTGGGGGATCTTCTCCGGTGGAGGCTCGAATCTCCAAGGAGAAGGTAACCAAGTGGATGAGCAAAGCTCTCACACAACATATGAGCTAATCCTTTGCTAAGCCTTACTAGGAGGAGGTGGGGAAGTATATATAGTGCTAGTGTAGCGACCCGACCTCAAACGGTCAAGTCTCTGTGCTTCAGTGTCATCCCTGGATCGGTAATGCTGACACACACAGTACTTGAAGGACTTATAACAGAGTAGCAATCACACACTTATTACATCGAATGTCTCAATAGAGAACTTATTACAATAAATATGGCTTAAGGCCATCTAATACGATAACATCGGAAGGTTTAGAAGATAAAGTGAGTCCATCAACTCCAACAGCATAGCCGAGCTGTACGGCAACGACCTAACGAACCTTACTCCTCATTTGAAAAGTCTGCAACATAATACGTTGCAGCCCGAAAACGGGTCAGCACATGGAATATGCTGGCAATATAACACGGTAGAGCAAGAACAGAATAATGCTATCACTATATGCATATTTGGCTGGTGGAAAGCTCTACGGTTAAAGTTTTGCGAAAAGCCAATTTTTCCCTACAACAAAGGAATAGATTCTATTTAACTATCATGGTAGGTGAAACATCATTGAGAAGGTTCCTCCAACTCAATCCCAATTAAAAGTAATTATAACCCATCAATATTAATTTAGAGTGATGAGTTACATATGATAATCCAAGTACTAGATACTCAAGATGTCCATAACCGAGGACACGGCTAACCGTGATTAGTTTGTACACTTTGCAGAGGTTTGCGCACTTTTCCCCACAAGACTCGATCTCCTCCGTTGGATTTCTCGCACTACTTGGTGTTTGAGAAGCGGACGACCGAGACACAGTCTTTCAGAAGCATTAACTCTCTACTCCGGATAGACTATACCACCTACAACCCACTACATCTGCTAGTCTACCTCTTCAAGAGCTTCACGCAACTTACTCAGCTATGCTAGAGCCCATAATAGCTTGTGGCTGCACATGGAAGTTTCTAGCATGAAATATCTCAGTTCCCTTTGAGCCTGGGTGGCGGACCTTAGAATTATCACACGGGTACTCCGGGATATGCTAGGACAACACTGGATTCTCCAGGTGCCTGACAAGCAATCCACCCAGATGTGTATTAAAGTTGCCACCTTAAGTTGAACGATTAATTAACAATCTCACATCTGTCATGGTTTCACTCAAACCCAATCCACGTCTACGAGCATAGCATAGCAATACAAGCAACGTAGAAGTAACTCCCAAGGGTTTGATAATAAACATGTGAATAGGTACTACCTCATCTACTTCCCAATCCCACATGTTATCAAGTCCTAACCATGCAATGTTTGAGGGTTGAAACTAATGCATAAAAACTGGGGAATAAAGGGATATGATCAAAATGTTACTTGCCTTCCTGATGATCCGCAAAACCTAGAGACTCGATGTAGCACGCTTCGCACTCCGAGTACCCTATCGCAATCAAACAAGTATACAATAAGCAATCAAACAAGGGCACGGGTAAAACTCAAATAAGAGATCTAACCAGAAAGTTCAACTTAAGAACTCCGGTTTGCAAAAAGAATCAAATCAAACGGAGCAACAAAACTCAAACTGCAAAAGAAACAAGATCCGATTACTAATCTAGACTTAAGTCAAATTTTACTGTATCAAAATCTTGTTCAAGTTGGTTAAACGGAAAGAGGGTTTTGAGACAAAACTCTAGGTGCTTGAATCGCCTGATTCCGATAAACGAGCGAAAAGTTATACTAAAACGAAAATCGGATCAGAAATCGTGATCGAAAATAATCGCGGAAAATCCGAGAAAAAGAAAAACTGACGGACAGCCTAACGAACGAACATTCGCTGTCTGCGGCTAAACGGTGAAAACCGTTCGTTAAAATGAACGTAAAAACGGGCGTTCGTTAAATAACTAAACCGAAAAAAATAAACCTAACCGGATCTAAAAAAGAACGGATCTAGGGTTTCGAAAAAAAACGAAACAGTTTTCTCACAAAAACTGAGGCGGCTACCTCGGGTCCGGCGAGGCGGCGCGGCGGCGGTGCGGCTCCGGTAACGACGCGTGGCGGTGCGGGCGGTGCGGCGGCGGCAGCGAGCGGCGCGTGGCGGTTAGGGTTAGGGTTAGGGCGCGGGTGGGCTTTCGGCGGCGGTTGTGAGCTTTCGGCGGCTCGGGGGCGGCGGCTTATAAAGGCCCCCTAGGCGGAGTCCCGCTTGGGTACGGCCCGGAGTTGGTTCACTTTTTTTTAAATAATTCCGACATGCAGCAAAAGAAAGAAAAGAAATACTAAACCGACTCCAAAAGTCCCGAAATAAATTTTCCCCGTCCTTTAAAAATAAGCCGGACAAGGTGAACATTTATTTGGGCCTAAAATGCAATTTTGAAAAATGCATATTTTCCTAATTCAAATAAAATAGCGATAAAACTCCGAATAAAAATCTTATTTAATTTTAATATTAAATCTTCGATATCTCTCTATTTTGCGGAAGTCATTTTATCCTCTCTCTTTTATTTTTATAAAAGGAATAATCGAAGAGAAAATAATTAAAATCAAACGATTCTCTTTCCAAAATTCGAGAAAACTCGAATATGAAAATAATGAAATCCCCAACTCTCTCCGTAGGTCCTTGAGTTGCGTAGAATTTCTAGGATCAAGCCAAAAATACAATAAAATATAATATGCAATGATGCTCTAATGTATAACATTCCAAATTGAAAATTTGGGATGTTACAAACCTAGCCCCCTTAAGATGAATCTCGCCCTCGAGATTCGGGTTGGCTAGAAAATAGGTGTGGATGGTCCTTGCGTAGGTCTTCCTCTCGTTCCCAGGTGGCTTCGTCCTCGGTATGGTGGCTCCACTGAACTTTGCAAAACTTAATAACCTTGTTGCGGGTAACCCGACTGGCAAACTCGAGAATCCTGACTAGCTTCTCCTCATAGGTCAAATCATTGTCCAACTGAATCGCTTCCAGCGGTACTGTATCTCTTAGAGGAATGTCGGCCATCTCTGCGTGGCACTTCTTCAACTGAGAAACGTGGAACACATCGTGAACTCCAGACAATCCTTTGGGTAATTCCAACTTATAAGCAACTTCTCCCATACGTTCCAAAACTTTGTATGGTCCCTGATGAGGACATGACTACCTTGGATATGACCAAAAATATTGCATACATGCATATTTGTCAGGTGATTTCTAGTGCAAACTATTCAATAATCTATTTATGTTATCCAGAACAAAAGTACTTCACACACTTTTGTGTTTTGTCTAATTCAAGGTGTATGGGACATTTGAACAATCCACATATGAAGATAAGGGAAAAGGAGAAGTTTAAGTTCTGTTCAAAAAGTCCTCTCACGTCACTTTTGGGTCAAGAGAAGATAGAGTCCAAGTCTCTCACGTTGTGGACTCAGATTCGGACTGCACAGGCATACCTGACTCAAAACTCCAACAACTTTTTCATACGTACTCCGAATTGGGTGACTCTTTTTTTGTTGAAAACTACATTTCGTGCTCTTTCCAACCCAATTTGATTCACCTTCAAATTCGTCAGGAGCATTGAGATACGGACGAAACAATATGACATTGTAGCAGAATCCGAATCAAACTACAAGCCCAAAGGTGTTGCATCACCTCCCCTTGGGCCCATGAGCCTTGTACGACCTAGAGTTAGCTTTAGGCTGCCTTGGGACGTCCTCCCACCTCCTTGGCCGCCACCCCTTGCTCCTATATAAGTAGATCCATCTAGTAGCTTTTTGCTTGGGATTTGTTTAGTTAAAAGTTAGCCATTGCAACTTCGTGTACTTCGTTTGTGTCCAACGACCAAACCAAGACCGCTTTCGTATCCCCACCTTTATCAATACTTCATCTATATTCGCAATATTCAGCTTGCATTATCATATTCTTGCTTGTTCTTCGATTGCATGCAGGAATAGACCTTCGTGGTTAGGCTGATCGTGCTTCCAGCATCGTCAGTATCCTCGGGAGATTGGTTTAGCGATTGCTAAGGCGCAACGTCGTGCACGTTTGTAGTCGGATCGTCAAAGTCGACTCCACCAAATCGATAGTTATCATCTCATCGAAAGATCGGGACCCTCGCCCCTATCAAGTGCTATCAGTTTTCAGGTTGCTCGGTGAGAATTTCTAGTTTTTCCTAGATTAGATTTATTTTCTTACCTATTGTCCAAGGAAAAGCCACAAAAAGCTAAATCTATTCATCCTCTGTCCAAGCCAGTATGAGCCTTTGCAATTTTATTTTAATTGCTTGCATAGTTGAATTATCGGTTGCATGTGATGAGTGGCTGGTCTTAGTGTTTAGTTCGTTTAGAGTTTCGAGTTCTGTTCACATTAGTCACACCGCCGCTGCATCATTATCCCTTCCGTTGTCTTCCACCACGTGCTACCCATCGTTCATTATCACAATCATAGTTGAGGTTGTTCACATCTTCGCTAGATCCAATCTGCATCTTATCTAGTTTGTTTTGGAAAGAGGGAGAGAGAGAAAAAAACAAAAGAGAAAATAAAATAAAAAGTAAAGTCAGAGAAAAAAAAGAGAGAAAGAAAAAGAAAAAAAAGTGTGAGGAAAAACAAGAGAGAAAAAGAGAGAGAGAAGAAAAAACAAAATTCGGATCTATCTAGACTCAATCTCGTAGTTGAATTCGGATTGGAATCTGTTTTGTGCACTGTTCAGTAAAACAAGAATAACTTCCTCATACGAAGTCCGTTTTGGCTCCGCGAGCACTCAAATGAAAGCTAGCGACGAGCCGCATCTAAATAGTTGAAGAAGCAAGTTCAATATTTGGCACCTCAAAATCGGCTTCTAAATAGGTCTTTTTGCCCTCCGAAATTCACGAACACAGCTTATTCCAGTTTTCAGGCCAGTTTTAGAATTTTTTTGACTCCTCATGTCAACTCGGAATTGAGTGATTCCTGTTGCGTTTGAAAGCTTGAGTCAATAAAATTGTTGAAAAAAATTATCAAAAAATTTGCACAAACTTTTCCAGAGGAAAGTTGGAGAGAAAGTTGTTGATATATCCTGCTTAGTTGTTGTTTCACATCATTATCTTTACGGCTATTGTGATCTTCACTCATATTTTGCTGTCCAGAGCTACTTCATATCTTTTATTGATGCTAGTTGTGCTACGGCGTGACCTCATTAGTGTTCTAGTCTTGCGTCTCTAGTCTGGTCTAGCCTAGGACCAGCACAGTATCGTCGTTGAGCGTTTGTTCAACATTGCATCTCTGAATTGATTATTGTTATTTTTTTGCTACCATATATAGCCAACCCAGCTCCACATATTTCTACACCGTATATACGTACGTTCCCCTGGCAATCGCTTTACACAATCTTCGGAGTTATTTGACACCGTTGGTTGCCTGTCACCACCTGCCACATGGTAAGAACTTGTAAGATATTGATATTTGCTTTACTGTGAACGCTTTACAACAACATCCTAGTAGTTCATAGGAACATTATTCTCGAATTTTGTTTCTTGCTTTTACTAATCATGATAGGTTCCAGAGATAGAAGTTCTTGGGTGACGGACACATCTTCACCATCACGAGAGTTGGGACAACAAACACATGCACATGGTCAGGTTATCTCTTTACCGTCATTTGAGGGTAGATTTAATCCTGCTATTTATATAGCTTGGGAGCTTAAAGTAGAACAAGTTTTTACTCACCCTGATTTTTCTGAACTTGAGAGAGTACGAGCTACCACTAGAGCATTTACTTGTTTTGCTTCTGTTTGGTGGAGTGTGCATTGTAAGAAAAATATTGATAACCAACCCACAACTTGGAAAGTTTTGAAAGCTGTAATGAGACAACAATTTTTTCCTCCTTACTATCGTCGTGAATTGCTTCGCAAATTGGAACAATTAAAACAAGGCAGTAACACTGTTCATGCTTACTACCAAGAGTTCAAATCTTATATGCAGCATTGTGACATGGAAGAATCTGAGGATGATACAATGAATAGATTTTTTGGTGGTTTGAACCATGATATCCGTGCAAGGTTTCAGTATATTCCAAGTTGCATTATTGGTATGTATGTTCGCGCTTGTACCTTTTAAAGACAGATACAGGAGGATACATTAGGTGACTACAACAACTATTATTCCAGTTCATGCTCACCACCGTCGGTTGGTTCCTCCACCGTTGCACCTACTAGAGCAGCCCCACCTCAGATTGTGAGCGCGACATCATCTCAAGAGTATGGTACATTGTCAACATACATACCTACATCAACTATGTCTTTGCGACAAGGTAACAATACAGGTATTGATGATATAACTTCACATGAGAATGATGCATGCCTAGTTAACTTGAATGCATCATGTGTTGAGTTACCTGTGAATTTGAGCACACCACCTATTTTAGAGAATTTTTTTACTGTCATGAATGCGTCATGTGATCAAATAATGAAATACCAACAATTTTGAGTGCACCCATTGAATTAACCGTTGATGCAAAAGAACCAATGTTTAATCATTTTGATATGACCTCTAATCTTGATGATGATTCTATATCCAATGACTTATTGCATGTTTGCTTATTTAAGCATGTTGTAACATGTAAATTTGATGCAAGTAAGGTTTATTCACCAATGTTGGAATGGTTTAATGATAAACATTATCAATCTTTTGAAATGAATAAGAGCTTCACTTATATGTGCAAACCGAGTTGCAATATTTTCATGCCTTCTACTTCTTGTGATAATTTTTTGGATTTAGATTTTATGAACTATGAAATTTACTCATGTATACATGTGTCATATGTGCAAAAATCAAGGGAAGTAAAAATGGATGACATATACATATACAACATGTAAACCTTGTCTCTTTTGTTAGCCATATTTCAGATTAAGCAACACCGATGACGGCTTTGTTTTCAAGAAGAGGAGGATGATGAGGACATGACTACCTTGGATATGACCAAAAATATTGCATACATGCATATTTGTCAGGTGATTTCTAGTGCAAACTATTCAATAATCTATTTATGTTATCCAGAACAAAAGTACTTCACACACTTTTGTGTTTTGTCTAATTGCAGGTGTATGGGACATTTGAACAATCCACATATGAAGATAAGGAAAAAGGAGAAGTTTAAGTTCTATTCAAAAAGTCCTCTCACGTCACTTTTGGGTCAAGAGAAGATAAAGTCCAAGTCTCTCACGTTCTGGATTCAGATTCGGACTGCACAGGCATACCTGACTCAAAACGCCAACAACTTTTTCATACGTACTCCGAATTTGGTGATTCTTTTTTTGTTGGAAACTAGATTTCGTTCTCTTTCCAACCCAATTGGATTCACCTTAAAATTCGTCCGGAGCATTGAGGTATCGATGAAACAATATGATGCTGCAGCAGAATCCGAGTCAAACAACAAGTCCAAAGGTGTTGCACCACCTCCACTTGGGCGCATGAGCCTTGTACGACCTAGGGTTAGTTTTAGGCTGCCTTGGAACGTCCTCCCACCTCCTTGGCTGCCACCCCTTGCTCCTATATAAGTAGATCCATCTAGTAGCTTTTTGCTTGGGATTTGTTTAGTTAAAAGTTAGCCATTGCAACTTCGTGTACTTCGTTTGTGTCCAATGACCAGACCAAGACCGCTTTCGGATCCCCACCTTTATCAATACTTCATCTATATTCACAATATTCAGCTTGAATAATCATATTCTTGCTTGTTCTTTGATTGCGTGCAGGAATAGACCTTCGTGGTCAGGCTGATCATGCTTCCAGCATCGTTAGTAACCTCGGGAGATTGGTTTAGCGATTGCTAAGGCGCAACGTCGTGCACATTTGTAGTTGGATCGTCAAGTCGACTCCACCAAATCAATAGTTATCATCTCATCGAAAGATCGGGACCCTCGCCCCTATCAGTCCCACAAAGCGTGGCACTAACTTTCCCTTAACTCCAAAGCACTCAACTCCTCGGAGTGGTGATATCCGAAGATACACTCTGTCGCCGATTTCATAGACTACCTCCTTGCGTTTTGAATCTGCATAACTCTTATGTCAGGACGAGCTACCTTCAGTCTATCTCTAATCAATTCTACCTTCCCTTCTGATTCCTTAATCAAATCTGGTCCAAACAACTGGCGGTCTCCAACTTCATCCCACAACAACGGTGTCCTGCACCTCCTTTCGTACAAGGCTTCAAAAGGTTCCATGTTCAAACTGGCCTGGTAACTGTTGTTGTATGAGAACTCTGCGTAGGGCAAGTTGTCATCCCAACTAGATCCATAATCTAGTGCATAAGCTCTCAACATATCCTCCAGAATCTGGTTGACTCTCTCGGTCTGTCCATCTGTTCTGGTTACCAAAGTTCCATGCAACTGATTCCAAAACTTTGAGGTAATCTGGGTTCCTCTATCTGATACAGTTGTTCTCAGAACTCCATGCAAACATACGATCCTGGTCATGTATATCTTTGCCAACTTGGCACTTGTATAGGTGGTTTTCATTGGGATAAAGTGAGCTACTTTGGTCAAGCGATCAACTACTACCCATATAGAATCATATCCTGATTTGGTCCTGGGCAATTCGGTGATGAAATCCATGCCAAGATTATCCCACTTCCATTCAGGTATCGACATAGGTTGTAACAATCCGGCTGGCTTTTGATGTTCTGCCTTCACTCTCTCACATACATCACATACGACTACATACTCGGCAATATCCTTCTTCATACCAGTCAACCATAAATGCTCCTTTAAATCCACATACATCTTGGTGTTTCCGGGGTGAATCAAATATGGTGAGTCATGAGCCTCCTGAAGTATTAACTTCCTGATCTCTGTGTTATTGGGCACATAAACACGGTCCTCAAACCACAAGGTGTTGTGTTCATCCTCACGAAAACCTTTGGCCTTTCCTTTGCTCACTCTCTCTTTTATTTCGGCGATCTCTTTGTCATCCTTCTGAGCTTCTCGAATCTTTCCAAACAATGTAGATTGAACTTCCATTGTTGCAACAAAACCTCTAGGGACAATCTCCAATCGAAGCTCCCTGAGATCCTCTGCCAACTCCTTTGGCAACCCTGCGCTTATGAGTGTGTTGGCATAACTTTTCCTGCTCAGAGAGTCTACTATGACGTTGGCCTTTCCTGGATGATAGTGAAGCTTCATGTCATAATCCTTTATAAGCTCCAACTATCTCCTCTGCCTAAGGTTCAGCTCCTTCTGTGTGAAAATGTACTTCAAACTCTTATGGTCAGTGTATACATCACAATGGTTTCCAATAAGATAATGTCTCCAAGTCTTCAACGCATGCACTACGGCAGCCAACTCCAAGTCATGTGTGGCATAATTTAACTCATGTGGTTTCAGTTGTCGCGAGGCATACGAAACAACTCTTCCGTCCTGCATCAGTACTCCTCCAAGTCCTAAGCGAGAGGCGTCGCAATACACTTAGAAATCCTTGCGTATATCCGGCGGAATCAGTAATGGGGCTGTAGTCAGACGTTTCTTTAACTCCTAAAAACTCGCTTCACATTCTTCCGTCCATTTAAATTTGATATCCTTCTTCAATAGCTCTGTCATTGGCTTCGCAATCTTGGAAAAATTCTCAATAAATCTCCGGTAGTATCCTGCGAGTCCAAGAAAACTGCGGATCTCGCTAACTGAAGTGGGTGCCAATCATTCAGTGACTGACTGTACCTTGGTGGGGTCTACTGCTATACCTTCTCCTGATATAACATGTCCAAGGAATCCAACTTCTTTCAACCAAAACTCACATTTGCTGAACTTGGCATACAACTGATGTTCCCTGAGTTTCTCGAGAACTAAACGTAAATGCTCTTTGTGCTCCTCTTCATTCTTCGAGTATACCATTATATCATCAATGAACACCAAACTTATCCAAATATTCCATGAACACCTTGTTCATCATGCTCATGAAATAAGCAGGGGCGTTAGTCAGTCCAAATGACATGACCGTATACTCATATAACCCGTACCTTGTGGTAAATGCGGTTTTAGGTATATCCTTTTCCCGGATCTTCAGCTGGTGATATCCTGATCGCAGATCGATCTTCGGGAACATCTTAGCTCCTTGCAACTGGTCAAACAAATCATTGATCATCGGAAGTGGGTATTTGTTCTTGATCGTCACCTCATTCAATGCACGATAATCAACAACCATCCTTAGAGACTTATCCTTCTTCTCAACCAAAAGCACTGGGGCTCCCCAGGGTGATGAACTCCGTCAGATGTAACCTTTCTCCAATAACTCCTTGATCTGCTTCTTCATCTCCTCCAGATCATTTGTGGGCATCTGGTAGGGTCTCTTTGATATTGGCCCAGTACCTGGCAACAGCTCTACCAAAAACTCGATGTCTCGATCCGATGGCATGCCTGGTAACTCCCCTGGAAAAACATCTGGGTAATCCTTCACTACAGGCACTTCCTCCTGAACAACTCCCGTGAGGGTATTTACTTGCCTCCTCCTAGGCGCATGTCTAGATACATACTTGATTCTTTTTCCCTCTGGGGTGGTGAGACAAATTGATTTACTAGCATAGTCAATGCTTCCTCCATACTTTGACATCCAGTCCATGCCTAATATCACATCCAATCCTTGTGACTCCAAAATTATTAGGTCTGACGAAAAAACATGGCTACCAATGGTTAGGGGTATCTGGTCGCACCATCGGCTGGCGATATACTCTGCTCCCGGTGAACTTACTAACAGACGGGTCCTAAGGGTTTGGGTTGGTAGTTTAAACTTATCCACGAATCCCCTTGATATGTATGAATGCGATGCACCAGTATCAAAAAGAACAAGGGCGGTAAAAGACTTAACCAAAAACTTACCGATAACTGCGCCTGGCTGCCCTTCAACGTCCTCCATGTTAACGTGGTTCACCTGTCCTTTGTTGAATGGATTAGACTTCTTCCCAGTGCTCCCATTACCGTTTCCATTCTTCGCTTCAGGGCACTCCGTGGCATAGTGTCCAGTCTTCCCGCACTTGAAGCAAGTAATGTGACTTAGGTCTCTCTTGGCGGGTGTGGCTGGATTGGAGCGGGTCTGATTGTTGCTTGTTCCGTTCCCAGTCCCATTCTTGGAACCATTGTGGTTATCCGAACTTCCTCCTTTATGGTTATGACCTCCATGGTTATGAACAAGTCCTCCCGAGTTCGGGGTTAGACGAGGCTTCTACTGAGCTCCTGAGTTGTACCTTCCTTGTCCATACTTCCTTTTGCGGCTCTCAATTTGCTGTTGCTTCCCTTCAATCATAAGAGCCTTGTCTACCAACTCCTGGTAGTTGTTAAATGTTGCCACCATCAACTGCATGCTCATCTCATCGCTCAGCCCTTCCATAAACTTCTCCTACTTCGCGGCATCTGTCGCCACATCATCAGGGGCATAACGAGACAGTTCACTAAATTCATCCATGTACTGCCCCACAGTACGGTTCCCTTGGCGCAAGTTGCGAAACTCACGATTCTTCCTGCTCATAGCTCCCGTTGAGACATGGGCGGTGCGGAATGCTTGCTGAAATTGATCCCATGTAATAGTAGCTATAGGATAGGTGACGGTGTAATTCTCCCACCATGAGGCTACTGGTTTGTAACACCCATGATGTGGCTATATCTCCCACATGTCGGAGCACGACTTAGAGGCATAACCACATTGTAGGCATCTCGCAAGAGGGGTAATCTTTACACATCCCATGTACTGAATCAGAAAGAGATAAAGAGTTGGCTTACAATCGCCACTTCACACAATACATAAATATAGCATTACATCATCCAAAATACAATCAAGGTCCGACTACGGAACCAAAATAAAGACAACCCCAAATGCATAAGATCCCTGATCGCCCCAACTGGGCTCCACTACTGATCGTCTGGAAAGGAAACATAGTAACGTCCGGAATCCATGTCGAACTCCCACTTGAGTTCACTCGCATCCCCTTGAATGGCATCATCGGCACCTGCATCTGGTTTTGGAAGTAATCTGTGAGTCACGGGGACTCAGCAATCTCACACCCTCGCGATCAAGACTATTTAAGCTCATGGGTAGGAAAAGGTAGTGAGGTGGAGCTGCAGCAAGCACTAGCATATATGGTGGCTAACATACGCAAATGAGAGCGAGAAGAGAAGCAAAGCACGGTCGAGAAGCTACAAAGATCAAGAAGTGATCCTAGAACTACTTACGTTCAAGCATAACACGAGACCGTGTTCTCTTCCCGGACTCCGCCGAAAAGAGACCATCGCGGCTACACACGCTATTGATTCATTTTAGTTAAGTTAAGTGTGAGGTTTTCTACAGCCGGATACTAACAAATTCCCATCTGCCTGTAACCGCGGGCACGGCTTTCGAAAGTTCAATACACTGCAGGGGTCTCCCAACTTAGCCCATCACAATCTCTCATGGTCAATGAATGATATTCCTTCTCCCAGGACGACCTGATCAGACTCGGAATCCCGGTTACAAGACATCTCGACAATGGTAAAACAAGACCAGCAAGACCACCCGCGGTGCCGACAAATCCCGATAGGAGCTGCACATATCTCGTTCTCAGGGCACACCGGATAAGCTAAGCGTATGGGAGCCAACGTAACCCAAGTTGCCAAGGGACGGCCCCGCACGATGCTCTAGGTTGGACCAACACTTAGAGAAGCACTGGCCTGGGGGGGTTAAAATAAAGATGACCCTTGAGTCCACGAAACCCAAGGGAAAAAGGCTTAGGTGGCAAATGGTAAAACCAAGGTTGGGCCTTGCTGGAGGAGCTTTATTCAAGGCGAACTTTCAAGGTGTTCCGTTATAACCTGACCGCATAAGGACGCAAAATCAAGGAACATAACACTGGTATAACGGAAACTAGGGCGATAAGAGTGGACCAAAACACCAGGCATAAGGCCGAGCCTTCCACCCTTTACCAAGTATATAGGTGCATTAAAGTAAACAAGATATACTAATGATATCCCAACAATAATCATGTTCCAAACAAGGAACAAACTCGAATCTTCACCTGCAACTAGCAACGCTATAAGAGGGGCTAAGCCAAGCGGTAACATAGCCAAACCACGATTTGCTAGGACAAGTTGGGTCAGAGGCTTGACATGGCAATATGGGAGGCATGATATAGCAGGTGGTAGGTATCGCGGCATAGGCATAGCAATAGAGCGAGCAACTAGCAAGCAAAGATAGAAGTGATTTCGAGGGTATGGTCATCTTGCCTGCAAAGTTCTCCAAGTTGACGTAAGCTTGATCCTCATAAGCCTACTCAACGGGTTCCTCGATAACGTACTCGTCTCTCGGCTCTACCCAAGGCAAGAACACAAGCAAAAGAAACCACCATCAACCACGGTGCAATGCGCAAGCAACATGATGCAGAACATGGCATGATATGCAGGATGTGATATGCAATGCATATGCATGCTTCGGAAGGAAAAGATTGAACCAGGCCTCAACTTGGAAAACCAAGAGTGCCGCTGGAAAGATGAGTTGATTTCATTCGAAATCGATATGAAGATCACCGGAAACGGATGCACGGTTTGCAAATGGCAAGCAAAACAATAATGGCACAATTCTGCGATTAACAGCACGATGCCATCTAGAATGCAACAAGAAACTAAGCTACTGCACTCTAACATAGCAACAAAGCACATGGCAGTGATCTACTCAAGATGCTTGAAAAAAGATGAACATTGAGCTATGGCTAAATCACACAAGATCAGGTTCAAACAAGCATGGCAAAAGTGCAAAAGATAACAACATCACAGACTTAGTGAAAATAACATGTCAGGATTTAACATCCGGAAGCAATGTTTAGAGCAATATAACAACATGCTACATGATCAGATTATAGCAACACAAGGCATGGCATGAAACTACTCAAAGCATATAACAAAAGTCCCTTACTAACCATAAGCAAAAAGGGCACAGAAATCATGATGGCACCCATGTAAACATAGCAAGTTTCGTTAACAGATTCAGACTTAGCAGAAAACTGGACACAGAGTTACGTAGGCATGTTTGTGAGCTCGATGCACTCAACACAAGGCATTGCATGACAAGCTAAGCATACACCCAGCAAGAATACATGTTCAAGAAGGTAACCATGGCAAGAACCATCTCGTAGAACACATGGATCAACTACAACAACCTTGGCAAAATTGATTAACACGTAAACAATCTGCCAGGAACATTTTATAGCAAAAGTAGAGTAAGATTGAGTCATGCTAGGGTACTCCATAAATGCAAACAGGGACATGGATGGATAGATCATAACGATATGCCAAAATCATCCTTACTGAACATGCTCAAAAGAGGCATGGATCATTCTGTAGCAACATGAATACATGGCATAAAAATAACATCAGGGAAAAGACTTAGTAGAATTCTAAGTCCCTGAAATCAGCTACATCATGAGAGCTACTTTGCATGCTTGTGGTAGTCACCACATTGATCACAAAAATATATGGCATACACCCCTGTAAAGATGGCATGGCATAGCCCAAAACACATGTAGAGCTCATGCTCATATGCAGCACACATTAATCATGGCAAACATGACAAAAGCTCATAATCTGATAAGAATCAGGACCTAACATTTTATAGCACTCTTGCAAGAGAATTTTAGGCATCAATATTGACTCAAACAAGCATGGTGCAACGGAACAAAATGAAGAGGGCATCATGATGAACATTTTGATATGCCATACGCATGAAACGGAGCTGCGAGGACAGAGTTATGATGCGATGAACATGGCTAAAAAAATAATAGAAAAGGACTTAGAGGAATATTTGGGTCAACCCTAGGGTTTGCTGGATCTAGATCTGAGCATGCACGGGAGCCGAGGTTTGCCGGAGAGGAGTGGCCGGAGTTGGGGGACGCGGTGGCCGAAGTCGCCGGACATCGGATCCGGCCGACGAGGTGGTGAGGAGGAGCCCGGCGGCGAGGTCGCCGGAGCGCGGGACGGGGCGCGGCGGAGGCGGCGAGCTAGCCGCGCGGCGCCAAGCGGAGGAGCGGAGGCGGCCGGCGTGGACCTCGGCCACGGCGGCGAACAGCGCCGGCGGTGGGGAGGCGGCGAGCGAGGCGGCGGCGCAGGGCGGAGGAGCGGGAGCGGGCACGCGGGTGAACGCGCGGGCCGGGAGGGCCCCGCCTGGGCCGAGCGGGCCGGCACGGCGGCGGGCGGCGCGCGCCACATGGCAGCTCCAGACTGGGCGAGGGCGGCAGCACTATTTCGTCCGGTCCGGGACGGACATGTCCGGCGGGCGAGAGGGGAAGATCTAGGGTTTTGGGCTGCGGGAATTTCAGAGGGGAGCACCTATTTATAGATTCTGGGAGCTAGGAGAGTCCAAAAGAGGTGTGGTTTTCGGCCACACGATCATGATCGAACGACCAAGAGGATGGAGGGGGTTAGGATGGGTTTTGGGCCACTTTGGAGGGGTGTTGGGATGCAACAGACACGAGGCCTTTACGGTTCCTCGGTTAACCGTTGGAGTATCAAACAGACTCCAAATGGCACAAAACTTGACAGGGGGTCTACCGGTAGTGTACCAAGGCCGCTTGGCAAATCTCGGTCCAATCCGAGAAAGTTTAAGATCCGCACACGAAAAGAGGCAAAAGGGGACGCCGAAGGGCATAGGAGTGCCGGATCGCAAAACGGACAACGGGGAAAATGCTCGGATGCATGAGACGAACACGTATGCAAATTCGATGCACATGATGACGTGATATGAGATGCATGACATGGACAAAATGAAAAACAAAGACAAAACCCAACCACGAGGGAATATCATGACTTAGAGCCGAAAATGCCAAGAGTTGGAGTACAAATATGGCAAGTTACATACGGGGCGTTACAACACTCCACCACTATGAAAGGATCTCGTCCCGAGATCTAGGACTGGAAAAACTCCAGATATTCGGAACGGAGGTTGTCCTCGCGTTCCCAGGTGGCTTCACGGTCGAAATGATGTGACCACTTCACATTCAGGAATTTGATAGACTTGTTGCGATTCTTGCGCTCAGTTTCTTCAAGAATAGCAACGGGATGCTCATGATAAGACATGTCTTCTTGTAGATCAATCTCTTCGAAGTTGATGGTGCGGTCAGGAGTCTTGAAACACTTGCGAAGCTGAGACATGTGAAACACGTCATGCACGTTTGCAAAGTTGGACGGAAGCTCAAGTTGATAGGCGAGATCGCCTCTTTTGCCAATGATCTTGAAAGGACCCACGTATCTAGGGGCAAGCTTCCCTTTGATACCGAAGCGATGAGTGCCTTTCATTGGAGAGACGCGGAGGTAGACATGGTCTCCGATCTCGAAAGCCAAGTCACGTTGCTTGCTATCATAGTAACTCTTCTAGCGCGATTGCGCGGCTTTGAGATTTTCACGAATGACTTTGCACATTTCTTCAGCCTCTGTGATCAAGTCATTGCCAAGAAGTTGGCGTTCACCAGTCTCTGACCAGTTAAGAGGAGTGCGACACTTTCTGCCATAGAGAATCTCGAATGGGGCCTTGACCGAACTCGCTTGGAAGCTGTTGTTGTAGGAGAACTCGGCATATGGAAGACGATCTTCCCACTTCATACTGAAAGAAATGACACAAGCCCTGAGCATATCTTCAAGAATTTGATTTACTCACTCAACTTGTCCACTAGTTTGAGGATGAAAGGCTATGCTGAAGCGAATGCTGGTGCCCATAACCTTCTGAAAGGAATCCCAGAACTTAGAAGTAAAGATGCTTCCACGATCTGAAGATATCAACTGCGGAATGCTGTGCAAAGAGACAATCCTGGAGGTATATAGCTCTGCCAACTGAGCTGCTGTGATAGATTCTTTGATAGGAAGAAGATGAGCCACTTTAGTAAGCTTATCGATGACAACAAAGATAGCATCATTTCCACGTTTGGACTTGGGAAATCCAGTCACGAAGTCCATCTCAATATGGTCAAACTTCCATTTTGGAATGGCAAGAGGTTGGAGGATACCAGCTGGCCGTTGGTGTTCTGCTTTCACTCTTCTGCAGACATCACGTTCATCCACGAACTGAGCAATCTCGCGCTTCATTCGAGTCCACCAATACGACTGCTTGAGGTCATGGTACATCTTTGTACTTCCAGGATGAATAGATAGGAGTGAATTGTGAGCCTCGTTCATAATGACTTTACGAAGGTCGCCTTTAGGAACAACAATTCGATCCTCGAAGAATAGAATATCTTTGTCATCAAGGCGATAGCACTTGTACTTGGGTTGGCTCTTGGCAATCCCATTCTTCACCTTCTTCACCATTGCATCAAGAAGTTGTGCCTCCCGAATCTGATCTTCCAAAGTAGGAGAGACTTGGAGGTTGGCAAGGAATCCTTGAGGAACAACTTGGAGATTAAGTTTGCGGAAAGCTTCACAAAGATCCGATTGGTAGGGCTTGAGAATCAAACTGTTGCAGTAAGCCTTCCTTCTCAAAGCGTCCGCAATGACATTGGCCTTGCCTGGAGTATATTCAATACTCGGATTATATTATTGAATCATTTCGACCCAACGAGTCTGCCTGAGGTTGAGGTTGGGCTGAGTGAAGATGTACTTGAGACTCTTATGATCAGTGAAGATGTCCACTTTCCTTCCCAACAAGAGATGTGTCCATGTTAAAAGAGCATGGACAACTACCGCCAACTCGAGGTCATGAGTGGGGTAGTTCTTTTCGTTGGGCTTCAACTGGCGAGAGGTATAGGCCACAACTTTCTTCTCTTGCATTAACACAACACCGAGACCTTGCAGGGAAGCATCACAGAAAACCTCAAATGGTTTGGATTCATCAGGAGGAGTCAGAAATGGAGCTATGACTAACTTCTGTTTGAGGGTGTTGAAAGCGATGTCACATTCAGGCGTCCAGACATACTTCACATACTTCTGGAGGAGGTTGGAAAGAGGCTTCGCGATCTTAGAGAAATTCTCAATGAATCTTCGACAATAGCTTGCGAGCCCAAGAAAGCTGCGGAGCTGCTTCACATTCTGAGGCGGTTCCCAATTCACAATTGCCGCCACCTTCTCAGGATTAACAGCTATGCCCTTGGTGGAGATGATATGCCCAAGGTAGAGAACCTCATCGAGCCAAAACTCGCACTTTGAAAACTTCGCATAGAACTGATGTTCTCCGAGTTTGTCCAGCACCAATATCAAGTGCTTGGCATGATCCTCCTTGTTCTTGGAAAAGACCAAAATGTCATCGAGATAGACCAACATGAAGTCATTTGTGTAAGGGTTGAAGATGAAGTTCATCATGCAAGAGAATGTTGGAGGAGCATTGACAAGGACGAAAGACATGACAGTGTATTCATAGGAACCATAGCTTGTCCTGAATGCTGTCTTGGGGATATCTTATTCACGAATGCGAATTTGATGATAGCCCATATGGAGGTCAAGCTTGGAGAATACTTGAGCACCTTTGAGTTGTTCGAAAAGCTCATTGATGTTGGGAAGTGGCTACTTGTTATTTATGGTCTTCTTGTTCAATGGACGGTAGTCGACGTAGAGTCGGTCCGGGCCATCCTTCTTCTTGACAAAAAGAATACCACAACCCCATGGAGAAGAACTTGGTCGGACCAGACTCATACGCTCTTGTATATCGAGTTGTTTCTTCAGCTCCTTCAACTCTTCTGGTCCAAGCTTGTAAGGATGTTTGCAAACAGGTTCCGTGCCAGGCTCAAGATCGATGACGAATTCAACTAGCCGGTGAGGAGGCATTCCTGGAAGCTCTTCTGGAAAGACGTCTTGATATTCACAAACGACTGGAATCTGAGAGATGGCATTCAACTCGCCCTTCTCATTAAGAGAAAATAGTCGAATGGTATCGTCACAAGCGGCAAAGACGATCACATCCTCAGAAGAGTGTGTCAATTGAATCTGCCTGGCAGCACAATCAAGTTGAGCCTTGTGCTTAGAAAGCCAATCCATGCCGAGAATTAGCTCAATATCCGAGTTACCAAGGACCATTGGAGAAGACAGAAACTTATAGTCACCCATCTTGATAGAAACATTCGGGATCATCGTGGTAGCCCTCATAGACTTGGCCGGAGAAACCACTCCCATAGGTTTACACAACATTTCCGAAACGAAGTCATTCTTTGAAACAAATGATCTTGACATGAAACAATGTGATGCACCAGTATCAAAAAGGACTTTTGCTGGAGTAGAGTTAACTGGAAAGTTACCCATGATCACTTCTGAAGAGTCCTCTGCCTGAGCTGCGTTCAACAAGTTGACCTTTGCAAATTTGGGATTATGCTTGACCACTACATTGCTGGCAGATCTCACAGGAGGAGGAGGCAGAAGACGCCTCTGGTTGAAGCATTTGTTTGCATAGTGACCCTTCTGCTGACACTTGTTGCACGTAACCTCTGAGAGCGGCCGGTGATACGGAGAACTTGGCCTTGGAGCATGACACTAAGCTTTGTTCTAAAAGCCTGGGTTGGGTGGGTGGGAAGATCCATTGCCACCTTTGCTCTTCTACTGATAAGGCTGACGGAACGGAGGAGGAGGAGACAACCAGTACTTTTGCTGCTTAGCTGACACTTGAGTTGAAGAAGAAGAAGGAGTTGCATCCCTGACTCTCTTCTTGGAAGCATCACACTTGAGCTGAGCGGTCTCTTGCTTTAATGCCATGTTGTAGAACTCACCATACTTTTTTGGCTCAAAAAGCACGAGAGCTAGTTGCAGATCTTCTCTGAGGCCACCTCTGAATTGATACATCATATTCTTCTCATCAGGGACGTCTTGTTTGGCGAAGCGAGCGAGCCTCTGGAACATGATGTTGTATTGGTAAACAGACATACTGCCTTGCTTCAGATTGCGGAACTCCTCACGCTTACTCTCAACAACACTTTGAGGAATGTGGTGAGCTTTGAAGTCTCGGCGGAAATCATCCCAGGTAATCACACAACCTCCTCTGGAATCCGTGTATTGTTGTTACCACTCAGCAGCTTGGTCTTTGAGTTGGAACGAAGTAAACTTGACAAAGTCCTCAGGCCTGACATTGCTATACTCAAAATGTTTGCAGATATCGACGAGCCAATCGTCAGCGTCTGTGGCCTCGACACAGTTACTGAAAGACTTCGGCTAGTTTGCGAGGAACTGGTTGAGGGTAGCAAACTGAACTTGATTGTTGCCATGGCCTTGATTTCCTTGGTTACGCTCTTGCAAGAGTTGCATCAGCATCTGCGTGTTGGCATTGGTGGCGGCCATCACAACTTGCCATGCCTCCGGAGGTGGAGGTGGTTGTAACGCCCCGAGACCGATGTGCCAGGTGTCCTCCAGTTATTCGCTGTTGTTTGCCTTGTCTTTGCTTGTGTGTCATGCATTGCATATCATGTCATCATGTGCATTTCATTTGCATATGTGTTCATCTCATGCATCCGAGCATTTTCCCCGTTGTCCGTTTTGCAATCCGACGTTCCCTTCTCCTCCGGTGGTCATTTCTACCTTTCTTTCATGTGTGGGGATTAAACATTTCTGGATTGGACCGAGACTTGCCATGCGGCCTTGGTTTACTACCGGTAGACCGCTTGTCAAGTTTCGTGCCATTTGGACTTCGTTTGATGCTCCAACGGTTAACCGAGGGACCGAAAAGGCCTCGTGTGTGTTGCAGCCCAACACCCTTTCAATTTGGCCCAAAACCCACCAAAACCCTCTCCATCTTCTCGGTCGTTCGATCACGATCGCGTGGCCGACAACAGCACCTCATTTGGACTCTCCTAGCTCCCTCTACCTATATATATGTGGCTCTCCCCGAAAATTCCGCGCAGGTCTAACCCTAGCCTTCCCCTACCTCGCGCCACCAGACAAAAATCCCCGCCGCCGGACATGTCCAGCCTCATCATAACTCCGGCGAATCAGAGGATGCCACGTCATCACGCTGCCGCCCTCAACCAATCGGTGCCCGCCACCTCAGCCCACTTCGCCGCCCCACTTCGCCGCGGCCCACGGAGCCCATCGCGGGCCCGCGCAGGCCCGCGCGTCGCCGCCGCTCGCCCGCTGCGGCCCGGATCCTGCGCCGCCTGGCTCTTCTCTCCGCTGCCACCACGCCACCACGCGCCATCGCTGCCGGAGCAGACCCGCAGCGTCCCCGCCGCCTTATGGATCGCTGCCGCTCGCCGTGGTTGCTGGCGCGCCACCGGACCTCCACGGATCCGGCACCCTTGCCATGGATCTGGTTCCCCTGCGACCTCGCCGCTCCTTCGACCGCTCGCCGGAGTTCGTCAGCCTCGCCGGCCCCTCTCCGCCGGCCTTCTCCTCCTTGTCGCCTATCCTCATTGCCGCGAGCGCCGCCGTCTTCGCCCGGATCGGATCCGGCCTCGCCGGATCTACCAGGGTCCGCCCCGCCTCACCTCGAAGCTCGCCGGAACCCTCTGCCTGCCATCGCCGGCGCCGCCATGGCCTTGCTCTTTCTCCTGTCGAGGAGACGACGAGCGTCCACTCGTGGGCCACCTCCGCCTCGCTCGCGTGGGCCGCCTCCCTCTCCAAGGCCCAGCATCGCCGGCTCCCAAGGCCCAGGGTGAGCAGCCCCTGATTTTTCCTTTGTTGGGCTTCATGATCTAGATGCAGCCCGATGACGTTTTTTTTTCAGATCTGTGAATTTGTCTATTTATCCTGAGACTGCAGTTTTACAGAAAAGACCCTCATGTTCATGCATATAATAACTCACAATTCGTGCATCGGTTTAAAATGAATTATATATGAAACTTGCTCAGAATTTTGTCTAGTTTAATAATATGTCATTTTCACCCATGTTTAAAATGTCTAAAATGATGTTTGTTTAAATTTGCTCCTATGCCATGCTAAAATGATTTAATTCATAACTAAATAACCGTAACTCGGAATTAAATAATCTTTATATGTAAATGGGGTAGAAAAATGCCTAGTTTATCATGGTGACCTTACTTTGCATGTTTAACAACTTTAAAATTGTGTTTAGGGAAGAACAGTACCAAATCTATAATATGCATATGGGGATTTACCGGAATTGTTGTTCGTTGCTTCCGGCCTCATTTAAACTTGCCTAGATTAGATAGTTTCATCATGCTTCACCTCTTGCCATGCTAACAACATTTAATATAGTGTTTGGTACATAAACAAGATCGAACTAAATAACTTGTCGTGGTGTTTCGTCAATATGCACCGTTGCATATTGAGCTCCACTTAATTTGTAGGATTGTTTGTGCACTTTGCCATGCCATGCTTCATTAAACCGGACATGCATCATACTCGATTGTGCATCATGCCATGTTGATGTGTTGGTTGTTTACTATGTTGTGTGCTTCTTTTCCGGTGTTTGCTTCTTCGGGTTGGTTCCAGTTACGTCGTGTTTGTGAGGACCCGTTCGACTACGTCCGTTTGTCTTCTTCATGGACACGTTCTTCTTCCTTGCGGGATTTCAGGCCAGATGATCATACCCTAGAAATCACTACTATCTTTGCTATGCTGGATTGCTCGCTCTTTTGCTATGCCAATGCTACGATGCCTACCATTTGCTTTCAAGCCTCCCAAATTGCCATGTCAAGCCTCTAACCCACCTTGTCCTAGCAAACCGTTGTTTGGCTATGTTACCGCTTTGCTCAGCCCCTCTTATAGCGTTGTTAGTTGCAGGTGAAGATTGAAGCTTGTTCCATGTTGGAACATGGATATTTTGTTGGGATATCACGATATATCTTATTTAATTAATGCATCTATATACTTGGTAAAGGGTGGAAGGCTCGGCCTTATGCCTGGTGTTTTGTTCCACTCTTGCCGCCCTAGTTTTCGTCATATCGGTGTTATGTTCCCGGATTTTGCATTCCTCACGCGGTTGGGCTATAATGGGAACCCCTTGACAGTTCGCCTTAAGTAAAGCTCTTCCAGCAATGCCCAACATTGGTTTTACCATTCGCCACCTAGCCTTTTCTTTTCCCTTGGGGGTCGTGCGCCCAAGGGTCATCATTATTTTACCCCCCGGGCCAGTGCTCCTTTGAGTGTTGGTCCAACTGAGCGATGTCCGAGGCTACCAAGGGCAACTCTGGGCTGGCTTACCCGACGTCTTGCTCATCCGGTGTGCCTTGGGAACGTGATATGTGCAGCTCCTATCAGGATTTGTCGGCACATCTGGGTGGTGTTGCTGGTTTAGTTTTACCCTGTCGAAATGTCTTGTTGTACCGGGATACCGAGTCTGATCGGAATGTCTCGAGAGGAGGTCTATTCCTTCGTTGACCGTGAGAGCTTGTGATGGGCTAAGTTGGGACACCCCTGTAGGGATTTGAACTTTCGAAAGCCGTGCCCGTGGTTATGGGCAGATGGGAATTTGTTAATGTCCGGTTGTAGATAACTTGAACCTTAACTGAATTAAAATGAGTCAACCGCGTGTGTAACCGTGGTGGTCTCTTTCCGGCGGAGTCAGGGAAGTGAACACAGTGTTGGAGTTATGTTTGACGTAGGTTGTTCTAGGATCACTTCTTGATCATAGATTTCTCGACCGTGCTTTGCCTTCTCTTCTCGCTCTCTTTTGCGTATGTTAGCCACCATATATGCTAGTCGCTTGCTGCAGCTCCACCTCATACCTTTTACATTACCCATAAGCTTAAATAGTCTTGATCGCGAGGGTGCGAGATTGCTGAGTCCCTGTGGCTCACAGATACTTCCAAAACTAGCTTGTAGGTGCCGATGAGTCCGTGCAGATGACGCAACCAAGCTCAGGAGGAGCTCGATGAAGATCTTGTCCTTTGTGTTGTTTCGTTTCAGTCGATCAGTAGTGGAGCCCAGTTGGGGTCGATCGGGGACCTTTGTCGCATTTGGGGTTCTTATTTTATTTTGGTTCCATAGTCCGACCATGAGTGTTTTTTTGATTGAGGTAATGTTTACTCATGTAATTGTGTGAAGTGGCGATTGTAAGCCAACTATGTATCTCTTTCCCTTATGTATTACATGGGTTGTGGGAAGATTACCTCACTTGCGACATATGCATTCAATGCGATTATGTCTCAAAGTCGTGCCTCGACACGTGGGAGCTATAGTCGCATCGAGGGTGTTATAAGTTGGTAATCAGAGCCTTCCCCGACCTTAGGAGCCCCATTGCTTGATCGTTTTTAGCAGCCGAGTTGTGTCTAGAAAAATGTTTTGAGTCATTTAGGAATTATATATCGGAGAGTTTAGGAATTCTTTTTACTTCCCAGTCTCCTCATCGCTCTGGTAAGGCATCCTGACGTAGAGTTTTGACTCTTCTCTTCTCAAATTTCACTAAATTTTTTTTAGGATCACGCGGGTATCTTGGAATCGTTCCGATGGTTTTATGATGAGAACATTGTCTTGGTGCCTCCTGTCAGGGGTTTTGTGGAACTGTCCCGGGGAGTTGAGCTCTGAGGTGTTGTCGTCATAATTTTATCGTTGCAGTTCTGGAATACCTGAGTCTAGTACGCCGACATCGAAAATCTCTTTTATGCAGTTCGTTGGTGAAATAACCTTGATGCCACCCAGTACTGGGGAGGGAGTTCGGGAGTATCGCCATAACTTGTATAACAGATGCTTTTCGAAGGTTGAGGTAGATTGTTTCCGAAGATTTCTTGGTTATGTGTTGAAGGATGGATACAGCTAGATGTAGGATTTGCTAGTTTGGGTGAGATATTATGCTTCCCCTGTATCCCCAACACCTGATTGCATAACTGGGAAAATTTTGGGAGTTTCATAGGTGGGAATTCAAGTAGCTCTTAGAATATCTTTCCGACAGATGTATGATATGAAATTGGGGTTCGACGTCTAGTGGTCCGCCTATTCACGGTCGCTTTTACAGTGGTCTCGTTGTGTCTTAAAGAGTCCTTGGCTATGCCGACTCGGGGACGCTTCGTATGTCATGTGCACTGCCTTGTACATGATGGTGCTGTACGATCGAGCCGGTGTAGGCCCCACCACGAAAACTTCGGACGAAATCTCTATCATATGTTTGTTCCGGCTTATTCTGCAAGCCAATCCTTTGTTTTGTTTTGAGTTGTGGTATTCGAGTTGCTTCTAAGTCAAATGTTGATTCCATACCTTCTCTAATGTTGTTTTCATACTTCGATGCGAATACTAATCCTCCAGGATAATCGAGTTTTTCATGTCAATCCTTTTCAACTGGTGTGCTTCTCTTCAAGTGGATCCGATCATTTCAACTTCTGCAAGATCAATTATCACTTCTTCTCAACGGTGTTTTTTTCATCCGTCTCCAAATTGCCTTTGTTTTTCCCGCCCACCCACCCTTTTTCTTCAATGATTCAGATTTCTTATTCAAGTATCCTTTTATTGATGGCAAGCCTCTCCATTCTTTTCCATTAATGCTCTTATCCGGTGATTCTCAGAAAGATTCTAACGGAGCTTCAAGTTTATCATTCTTTGTTCTTTTATCTTCTCCGGTGGAACCAAGTCAAGCTTTGTTGATCTTACCCTTTCCTCATTTCAATACCTTCTCATGCCGGTGCACCTCATATCCATTCACCTCTCGCTATCCATTTGTTTCAGAGTGCTCAAAATATCTCGAAGATTCGTGTTTTTCACTCTGCATTCATTCAATATCTTTCAAGGTTGTTATCGTATTCATGCCATTTAATTCAACCGGTGCAATCTCCTTTCTCAAGTAATCGTTTTACGGTCTTTCTTTTGAGTGGGCCTAACCCACAGGTCTTTCCCAGGATCTTACCTGACTCTTCTTATTTTCCCCGAGATATCCTCAAATTTCTTGTCAAAGTTTGACGTAAGAATGAATTATCATCATTCCAATGCTTTTCACCAAGATCTTTCAAATTCTTTTCATCGCTGGGTTAATCTCTTCGCTTTTGATTCTTCCGGAGTGTCTGAACAATTTGATGGTATTTCTCGTCATCATTCTTGGATTTTGAAGACCGAAGAGGATTTTTGCCTCCATATCTTATCCGTTCTCTCAGAGATTCGTGATTCTAGCTTGTTGCCATCCTCTCATAATTGTATTCAATTGTGAGAATTCTTTTCACCTATCCGGAGCAAGTCAAGATTCTATTCAGTTTGATTATCCGGAGGTAATCAATCCAGGGTTATTCATTCCCAGTTTTCAGTTCTCGTTCTCTAAATCTTACCGGTGCATCGATAAATTATCCTCTAATCAGTTCTTGATTCCTTTGTTCTCTTGTCTCTAAATTCTCTCAAGCATCTTCTTTCATTTGCTAATTCGTCTCGGTGTTGTCCTTATCTTTCCTTCCTTCATTTGTTAATTCTTACCGGTGATTCACCCCTACTACATTCATTTTCAATTCTTACGGTGGTTCGTGCAAGAGTTCGCGTCATTCGTTATCATATCAATTCATTGGTTGTTTCAATTCTACCGGTGGTTCGTTGAAGACCTTCCCAAGCTTGCGCTATATCTCTCTTAATCCTTTCTACGAGAATAAGTAGTGTGCCAAATCCATTGTTTGTCATCAATTTAATTGGTGAAGGATATGCATAACGTAATTCTTATTTTTGTTCATCCAAGTGATTAATTCTTTATTCCAGAGCCTCATCAAAAATTCTTGGTTTCAAGTGCTCGTCTTTCTTTCCCGGAGTTCCAAGCTCTAATTATCACCGAAATCCATCTAAATCATCGCAAGGATTCACCTTGTGCTTTCAACTTTTCTTTCCATTCGTCTGACCATTCTTTTACCGGAGTTTCTTCATGGAGGCTATACATGAGGGTTCATTAAAGATTATTTCCTTCTCGAAGCGTTCATCGAGATTCTTTCCAGAGGAGTTCAAGCATTCTTCATCTTGCTATCCGGAGTGCAATTCTTTCTTCCTTATCATCAGAGGTGGTATTATGTCATTCTTGATAATTTGAGTTCATGTTTTCATGATTCACATGTTGTCAAGAATGAGACATTTTAAATCCATCAATCTCATCATTTGAGTTATCTTGGGTAATATTTTCACCAAAAGCTTTCCTTTAAGGATTGTCGCTCTCATGGTGTTTATCAATGATCCAAGTTATTCATTTATCCTCCCGGTAAATTAAGCTTCCCGTCTCCTTGCTGATATCAATCCAATCTATTGGTTCCGTTAGTGGCAAAAATTTCACCTCATAGTTTTGAGATGTTTTAACATAAACCCACTACATACTTATTCGTTTTGTTGTTGGTCTTTCCCAACAACTACGTTTTAACCTTCTTGGAAGGGTGCCTTCCAAGATCATTGGTGGCAGAAGTTGTCATTTTCTTCTCAATTCCTTCCTTTTCAGTTATCTATCGCCTATTTCTTTCTTCTGGAGGCATTGTGATGTTGCTCTCTTCAACCCATCTTCTTGTTTTGTCAGGATCGTGTTCTTTTCCTGGTTTATCCATTTAACCGGAGTGTTGTGTCCTCTGCTCAAGTTCTTTCATCTTAACAAGTCTTTCATCTCTTTTAACCGGAGTGTTACCCGAATTGGTTCTTTCTTATTCCTCTTTCCTAACGGAGTGCTTTCAACTTCGTTCAGAGCCGTTGCGTCTTTCTTTCAATTTGCTCAACCTTGCAAGGTTCTTTGGTTTCACTCGTTTGTCAAAGAAGCAACTTAGTTTTACCTCTTCTTTTTCTCTTCCATTTTCCCTCCAGTGCCATTTTAGATCTCGGGACGAGATCCTTTCGTAGTGGTGGAGTGTTGTAACGCCCCGAGACCGATGTGCCAGGTGTCCTCCAGTTATTCGCTGTTGTTTGCCTTGTCTTTGCTTCCGTGTCATGCATTGCATATCATGTCATCACGTGCATTTCATTTGCATACGTGTTCGTCTCATGTATCCGAGCATTTTCCCCGTTGTCCGTTTTGCAATCCAACGTTCCCTTCTCCTCCGGTGGTCATTTCTACCTTTCTTTCATGTGTGGGGATTAAACATTTCCGGATTGGACCGAGACTTGCCATGCGGCCTTGGTTTACTACCGGTAGACCGCCTGTCAAGTTTCGTGCCATTTGGACTTCGTTTGATGCTCCAACGGTTAACCGAGGGACCGAAAAGGCCACGTGTGTGTTGCAGCCCAACACCCTTTCATTTTGGCCCAAAACCCACCAAAACCCTCTCCATCTTCTCGGTCGTTCGATCACGATCACGTGGCCGAAAACCGCACCTCATTTGGACTCTCCTAGCTCCCTCTACCTATATATATGTGGCTCTCCCCGAAAATTCCGCGCAGGTCTAACCCTAGCCTTCCCCTACCTCGCGCCACCGGACAAAAATCCCCGCCGCCAGACATGTACAGCCTCCACATCACTCCGGCGAATCAGAGGATGCCACGTCATCATGCCACCGCCCTCACCCAATCGGTGCCCGCCACCTCAGCCCACTTCGCCGCCCCACTTCGCCGCCCCACTTCGCCACGGCCCGCGGAGCCCATCGCGGGCCCGCGCAGGCCCGCGCGTCGCCGTCGCTCGCCCGCTGCTGCCCGGATCCCGCGCCGCCTGGCTCTTCTCTCCGCTGCCACCACGCCACCACGCGCCTTCGCCGCCGGAGCAGACCCGCAGCGTCCCCGCCGCCTTATGGATCGCCGCCGCTCGCCGTGGTTGCTGGCACGCCAACGGACCTCCACGGATCCGGCACCCTCGCCATGGATCTGGTTCCCCTGCGACCTCGCCGCTCCTTCGCCCGCTCGCCGGAGTTCGTCAGCCTCGCCGGCCCCTCTCCGCCGGCCTTCTCCTCCTCGTCGCCTGTCCTCGTCGCCGCGAGCGCCGCCGTCTTCGCCCGGATCGGATCCGGCCTCGCCGGATCTACCAGGGTCCGCCCCGCCTCGCCTCGAAGCTCGCCGGAACCCTCTGCCTGCCGTCGTCGGCGCCGCCATGGCCTCACTCTTTCTCCTGTCGAGGAGACGACGAGCGTCCACTCGTGGGCTGCCTCCCCCTCGCTCGCGTGGGCCGCCTCCCTCTCCATGGCCCAGCATCGCCGGCTCCCAAGGCCCAGGGTGAGCAGCCCCCGATTTTTCCTATGTTGGGCTTCATGATCTAGATGCAGCCCGATGACGTTTTTTTTTCAGATCTGTGAATTTGTCTATTTATCCTGAGACTGCAGTTTTACAGAAAAGACCCTCATGTTCATGCATATAATAACTCACAATTCGTGCATCGGTTTAAAATGAATTATGTATGAAACTTGCTCAGAATTTTGTCTAGTTTAATAATATGTCATTTTCACCCATGTTTAAAATGTCTAAAATGATGTTTGTTTAAATTTGCTCCTATGCCATGCTAAAATGATTTAATTCATAACTAAGTAACCGTAACTCGGAATTAAATAATCTTTATATGTAAATGGGGTAGAAAAATGCCTAGTTTATCATGGTGACCTTAATTTGCATGTTTAACAACTTTAAAATTGTGTTTAGGGCATAACAGTACCAAATCTATAATATGCATATGGGGATTTACCGGAATTGTTGTTCGTTGCTTCTGGCCTCATTTAAACTTGCCTTGATTAGATAGTTTCATCATGCTTCACCTCTTGCCATGCTAACAACATTTAATATTGTTGGGTACATAAACAAGATCGAACTAAATAACTTGTCGTGGTGTTTCGTCAATATGCACTATTGCATATTGAGCTCCACTTAATTTTTAGGATTGTTTGTGCACTTTGCCATGCCATGCTTCATTAAACCGGACATGCATCATACTCGATTGTGCATCATGCCATGTTGATGTGTTGGTTGTTTACTATGTTGTGTGCTTCTTTTCCGGTGTTTGCTTCTTCGGGTTGGTTCCGGTTACGTCGCGTTTGTGAGGACCCGTTCGACTACGTCCGTTTGTCTTCTTCATGGACTCGTTCTTCTTCCTTGCGGGATTTCAGGCAAGATGATCATACCCTAGAAATCACTACTATCTTTGCTATGCTAGATTGCTCGCTCTTTTGCTATGCCAATGCTACGATGCCTACCATTTGCTTTCAAGCCTCCCAAATTGCCATGTCAAGCCTCAAACCCACCTTGTCCTAGCAAACCGTTGTTTGGCTATGTTACCACTTTGCTCAGCCCCTCTTATAGCGTTGTTAGTTGCAGGTGAAGATTGAAGCTTGTTCCATGTTGGAACATGGATATTTTGTTGGGATATCACGATATATCTTATTTAATTAATGCATCTATATATTTGGTAAAGGGTGGAAGGCTCGGCCTTATGCCTGGTGTTTTGTTCCACTCTTGCCGCCCTAGTTTCGGTCATATCGGTGTTATGTTCCCGGATTTTGCGTTCCTCACGCGGTTGGGCTATAATGAGAACCACTTGACAGTTCGCCTTAAGTAAAGCTCTTCCAGCAATGCCCAACATTGGTTTTACCATTCGCCACCTAGCCTTTTCTTTTCCCTTGGGGGTCGCGCGCCCAAGGGTCATCATTATTTTACCCCCCCGGGCCAGTGCTCCTTTGAGTGTTGGTCCAACTGAGCGATGTCCGAGGCTACCAGGGGCAACTCTGGGCTGGCTTACCCGACGTCTTGCTCATCCGGTGTGCCCTGAGAACGAGATATGTGCAGCTCCTATCGGGATTTGTCGGCACATCTGGGTGGTGTTGCTGGTTTAGTTTTACCCTGTCGAAATGTCTTGTTGTACCGGGATACCGAGTCTGATCGGAATGTCTCGGGAGGAGGTCTATTCCTTCGTTGACCGTGAGAGCTTGTGATGGGCTAAGTTGGGACACCCCTGCAGGGATTTGAACTTTCGAAAGCCGTGCCCGCGGTTATGGGCAGATGGGAATTTGTTAATGTCCGGTTGTAGATAAATTGAACCTTAACTGAATTAAAATGAGTCAACCGCGTGTGTAACCGTGATGGTCTCTTTCCTGCGGAGTCCGGGAAGTGAACACGGTGTTGGAGTTATGTTTGACGTAGGTTGTTCTAGGATCACTTCTTGATCATAGATTTCTCGACCGTGCTTTGCCTTCTCTTCTCGCTCTCTTTTGCGTATGTTAGCCACCATATATGCTAGTCGCTTGCTGCAGCTCCACTTCATACCTTTTACATTACCCATAAGCTTAAATAGTCTTGATCGCGAGGGTGCGAGATTGCTGAGTCCCCGTGGCTCACAGATACTTCCAAAACTAGCTTGCAGGTGCCGATGAGTCCGTGCAGATGACGCAACCATGCTCAGGAGGAGCTCGATGAAGATCTTGTCCTTTCTGTTGTTTCGTTTCAGTCGATCAGTAGTGGAGCCCAGTTGGGGTCGATTGGGGACCTTTGTCGCATTTGGGGTTCTTCTTTTATTTTGGTTCCGTAGTCGGACCATGAGTGTTTTTTTGATTGAGGTAATGTTTACTCATGTAATTGTGTGAAGTGACGATTGTAAGCCAACTATGTATCTCTTTCCCTTATGTATTACATGGGTTGTGGGAAGATTACCTCACTTGCGACATATGCCTTCAATGCGATTATGTCTCTAAGTCGTGCCTCGACACGTGGGAGCTATAGTCGCATCGAGGGTGTTATAGTGGTGGCGGTGGTTCCGGATTTTGACGCGTTGGAGGAGCCATCCTGAAGAGGTTGACATCCGTTAGCATCTTGAAAGACATATATTCAAGCTGAATCAATGGATCAAAATTGCAACATATAGCCTTAACATTCGAACAAGAATGAACGAATGAATTCTAAAGTAAATGATCACACTTGCATAAAGTTGAGAAGCCACTTAGATAAAGGTAGATGAATAAAACAACAAGGTACGGACATGAACAAATAATTGGTAAGGATTACCCAATCACAAACCAAATATTTGCTGCAAGAAATACTAGAGCTACATGAATTCCCACCTATGAAACTCCCGAAACTTTCTGGTTATGCAATCAGGTGTTGGGGATACAGGGGAAGCATAATATCTCACCCAAAACTAGCAAATCCTACATCCAGCTGTATCCATCCTTCAACACATAACCAAGAAACCTTCGTAAATCATTTACCTCAACCTTCGAAAAGCATCCGTTATACGAGTTATGGCAATACTCCCGAACTCCCGCCCCAGTACTGGGTGGCATCAAGGTTATCTCACCAACAACTGCATAAAAGAGATTTTCGATGTCGGCGAAACTCAGATATTCCAGAACTGCAACGACAAAATTATGACGACAACACCTGGAGCTCAAATCCCTGGGACACTGCCACAACCCCTAAATGTCAGGAGGCACCAAGAATAATGTTCTCGTCACAAAACCATCGGAACGATTCCAAGATACCCGCGTGATCCTAATTTTTTTCATGAAATTTGAGAATAGAAGAGTTAAAACAGTACATCAGGAGGCCTCACCAGAGCGACGAAGGGAGTGAGGAGTCAAAAGAATCCTACTCTCCAATATATATAATCCTAAAAGACTCAAAACATTTTTCTAGACTCAACAACGCCATCGATTCGATCAAGCAGGGGGCTCCTAAGTCGGGGAAGGCTCTGATTACCAACTTGTAACACCCACGATGTGGCTACATCTCCCACGTGTCGGAGCACGACTTAGAGGCATAACCGCATTGTAGGCATGTCGCAAGAGGGGTAATATTTACACATCCCATGTATTGAATCAGAAAGAGATAAAGAGTTGTCTTACAATCTCCACTTCACACAATACATAAATATAGCATTACATCATCCAGAATACAATCAAGGTCCGACTACGGAACCAAAATAAAGACTACCCCAAATGCATAAGATCCCCGATCGCCTAAACTGGGCTCCACTACTGATCGTCTGGAAAGGAAGCATAGTAACATCCAAAATCCTCGTCGAACTCCCACTTGAGTTCGGTCGCATCCCCTGGAATGGCATCATCGGCACCTGCATCTGGTTTTGGAAGTAACCTCTGAGTCACGGGGACTCAGCAATCTCACACCCTCGCGATCAAGACTATTTAAGCTCATGGGCAGGAAAAGGTAGTGAGGTGGAGCTGCAGCAAGAACTAGCATATATGGTGGCTAACATACGCAAATGAAAGCGAGAAGAGAAGCAAAGCATGGTCGATAAGCTACAAAGATCAAGAAGTGATCCTAGAACTACTTACGTTCAGGCATAACACGAGACTGTGTTCTCTTCCCGGACTCCGCCGAAAAGAGACCATCAAGGCTACACACGCTGTTGATTCATTTTAGTTAAGTTAAGTGTCAGGTTTTCTACAACCGGATATTAACAAATTCCCATCTGCCTATAACCGCGGGCACGGCTTTCGAAAGTTCAATACCCTGCAGGGGTGTCCCAACTTAGCCCATCACAAGCTCTCATGGTCAACGAAGGATATTCCTTCTCCCTGGACGACCCGATCAGACTCGGAATCCCGGTTACAAGACATCTCGACAATGGTAAAATAAGACCAGCAAGACCACCCGCTGTGCCGACAAATCTCAATAGGAGCTGCACATATCTCGCTCTCAGGGCACACCGGATAAGCTAAGCGTACGGGAGCCAACGTAACCCAAGTTGCCAAGGGACGGCCCCGCACGGTGCTCTAGGTTGGACCAACACTTAGAGAAGCACTAGCCCCCCCCCCGGGGGGGGGGTTAAAATAAAGAAGACCCTTGAGTCCGTGAAACCCAAGGGAAAAAGGCTTAGGTGGCAAATGGTAAAACCAAGGTTGGGCCTTGTTGGAGGACCTTTATTCAAGGAAAACTGTGAAGGGGTTCCCATTATAACCCGACCGCGTAAGGAACGCAAAATCAAGGAACATAACACCGGTATAACGGAAACTAGGGCGGCAAGAGTGGAACAAAACACCAGGCATAAGGCCAAGCCTTCCACCCTTTACCAAGTATATAGGTGCATTAAAGTAAAAAAGATATAATAATGATATCCCAACAATAATCATGTTCCAAGCAAGGAACAAACTCTAATCTTCACCTGCAACTAGCAACGCTATAAGAGGGGCTGAGCAAAGCGGTAACATAGCCAAACAACAGTTTGCTAGGACAAGGTGGGTTAGAGGCTTGACATGGCAATATGGGAGGCATGATATAGCAGGTGGTAGGTATCGCGGCATAGGAATAGCAAAAGAGCGAGCAACTAGCAAGCAAAGATAGAAGTGATTTCGAGGGTATGGTCATTTGCCTGCAAAGTTCTCCGAGTTGACGTAAGCTTGATCCTCGTAAGCATACTCAACAGGTTCCTCGATCACGTACTCATCTCCCGGCTCTACCCAAGGCAAGAACAGAAGCAAAAGAAACCACCATCAACCACGGTGCAATGCGCAAGCAACATGATGCAAAACATGGCATGATATGCGGGATGTGATTTGCAATGCATATGCGTGCTCCAGAAGGAAAATATTGAACCATGTCTCAACTTGGCAAACCAAGAGTGCCGCTGGAAAGATGAGTTGATTTCAGTCGAAATCGATATGAAGATCACCGGAAACGGATGCACGGTTTGCAAATGGCAAGCAAAACAATAATGGCACAATTCTGCGATTAACAGCACGGTGCCATCTAGAATGCAGCAGGAAACTAAGCTACTGCACTCTAACATAGCAACAAAGCACATGGCGGTGATCTACTCAAGACGCTTGACAAAAGATGAATACTGAGCTACAGCTAAATCACACAAGAGCAGGTTCAAACAAGCATGGCAAAAGTGCAAAAGATAACAGCATCACAGACTTAGTGAAAATAACATGTCAGGATTTAACATCAGGAAGCAATGTTTAGAGCAAGATAACAACATGGTACATGATCAGATCATAGCAACACAAGGCATGGCATAAACCTACTCAAAGAATATAACAAAAGTCCCTTACTGACCATAAGCCCAAAGGGCACAGAAAACATGATGGCACCCATGTAAACATAGCAAGTTTCGTTAACAGATTCGGACTTAGCAGAAAACTGGACATGGCAAAAACAGAGTTACGTAGCCATGTTTGTGAGCTCGATGCACTCAACACAAGGCATTGCATGACAAGCTAAGAATACAACCAGCAAGAAGACATGTTCAAGAAGCTAACCATGGCAAGAACCATCTCATAGCATGCATGGATGAACTACAATAGCCTTGGCAAAATTGATTAACACGTAAACAATCTGCCAGGAACATTTTATAGCAAAAGTAGAGCAAGCTTGAGTCATGCTAGGGTACTCCATAAATGAAAACAGGGACATGGATGGATAGATCATAACCATATGCCAAAATCATCCTTACTGAACATGCTCAAAAGAGGCATGCATCACTCTGTAGCAACATGAATACATGGCATAAAAATAACATCAGGGAAAAGACTTAGTAGAATTCTGAGTCCCTGAAATCAGCAACATCACGAGAGCTACTTTGCATGCTTGTGCTAGTCACCACATTGATCACAAAAATACTTGGCATACACCCATGTAAAGATGGCATGGCATATCCCAAAACACATGTAGAGCTCATGCTCATATGCAGCACACATTAATCATGGCAAAAATGACAAAAGCTCATAATCTGATAAGAATCAGGAACTAAAATTTTATAGCACTCTTGCAACAGCATTTATGCATCAAGATGGACTCAAATAAGCATGGTGCGATGGAACAAAATGAAGAGCGCATCATGATGAACATTTTGATATGCCATATGCACTAAACGGAGCTACGATGACAGAGTTATGATGCGATGAACATGGCTAAAAAAATAACAGAAAAGGACTTAAGAGGAATATTTGGGTCAACCCTAGGGTTTGCTATATCCAGATCTGAGCATGCACAGAAGCCGAGGTTCACCGGAGAGGAGTGGACGGAGTTGGGGGACGCGGTGGCCGGAGTCGTCGAAGTTCGGATCCGGCTGGCGAGGTGGTGAGGAGGAGCCGGGCGGCGAGGTCGCCGGAGCGCGGGGCGGGGCGCGGCGGAGGCGGCGAGCTAGGCACGCGGCGCCGGGCGGTGGAGCGGAGGCGGCCGACACGGACCTCGGTCGCGGCGGCGAACAGCGCTGGCGGCAGGGAGGCGGCGGCGCGGGCGGAGGAGCGGGAGCGGGCACGCGGGCGAACGCGCGGGCTGGGAGGGCCCCGCCTGGGCCGAGAGGGCCGGCACGGCGGCGCGCCATGTGGCAGCTCCGGACTGGGAGAGGGCGGCGGCGCTATTTCGTCCGGTCCGGGACGAACATGTCCGGCGGGCAAGAGTTGAAGATCTAGGGTTTTGGACTGCAGGAATTTCGGAGGGGAGCACCTATTTATAGATTCTGGGAGCTAGGAGAGTCCAAAAGAGGTGCGGTTTTCGGCCACGCGATCGTGATCGAACAGACGAGAGGATGGAGGGGGTTATGATGGGTTTTGGGCCACTTTGGAGGGGTGTTGGGCTGCAACACACACAAGGCCTTAACGGTTCCTCGGTTAACCGTTGGAGTATCAAACGAACTCCAAATGGCACGAAACTTGACAGGCGGTATGCCGGTAGTGTACCAAGGCCGCTTGGCAAATCTAGTGGTTAACTGCCGGAAGGGAGTTAACCACTTCCGAGAAAGTTTAACACCCGCACACGAAAATAAGCAAAAGGGGACGCCGGAGGGCATAGGAGTGCCGGATCGCAAAACAGACATTGGGGAAAATGCTCGGATGCATGGGACGAACATGTATGCAAATGCGATGCACATGATGACGTGATATGAGATGTATGACATGGACAAAATGCAAAACGAATACAAAACCCAACCACGAGGGAATATCATAACTTAGAGCCGAAAATGGCAAGAGTTGGAGTACAAATATGGCAAGTTACATACGGGGCGTTACATGGTCCATCCAACTAATGTGTGGCAAAACGCACCTTCTCAGCATCTGGACAACCTGTAGTGGTTAACTCCCTTCCAATCCTGCGGAGCCAATCATCTGCTACTATCGGCTCGGTGCTGCTGGAAAACACCGGCGGCTGCAACCTCAGAAAGCGGGCTAAGTTGTCAACTGGTGGTGGTGGGTTGTTGTTTTTGTTGCCTTGATTCTGAACTAACAACTGCATCAGTGTATTCTGCTGTTGGATCAACTAAGTGAGCTCTGGTGGGAAAGTAAATCCGGGGTGACGTCTCGGAGGCATCTGAGGGTTTAGAGGGAAGAGAATAGAATAGAATGAGGTCTAGTGAGAAAAAACACTACCCATATGCACATGAGACAAACACAATCATATCACTCAATCAATCAAGCAAGGCATACAATCGATCTAAGTATCGTTAAAAAATTGCTTGGACTATACTATATACATGGTGGAATACTACTACTGATGTGGTGGTCTACTAGAAATATTGATCGGTCGATGACTCCATGATGTCTGCTCCAGCTTCGTCTTCATAGTAATCATCACTATCGTCGGGGTCCGAGTCGGTGTTGTCGATGATGATGTAGTCCTCAGAACGAATCTCCTTGGGTTCATCGTCTTCTCCTCCTGGCGCGGGGTCTCCCATGAATACTCCCAGTTTCCTTTCCAGATCATCATTCTTCTCCACTAGTACGATGATTTCCTCCTCATAATCTTCGCTAGTAGCCTTGAGTTCTTCCTCCAGTTCAGTGATCCTTGTCATTGCCTTCTTCAGATCTATCATGCCTGCGCACATCTGGTTCTCCTAGCGACGAATGTGCTGGTTTAACTCCTGGATGAAAGCTGCGATTGATCTATCCTTCCTGGTGCTGATCATCTCCCATTGCTCATCTCGGCGCCCAAAAATCTGATAGATAGTATCCTTAAGCTCCTTATGGTAAACTTCTCCAATGCGTCCCATGGTGATGTGAGCTGCCATACTCTTTCCTAGACTCCAGGTTGGTGCATCAAAGGAAAACTCTATGGGTTTGGTGACTGGTGCGAATGTCCTTCCTGGAACTTGAACTTGAATCATCTATCGCTCCTCTTCTGGTAAAGCGGCGTTGTAAGTCCCGGTGAAGCTTGGTATTCCAATGTTCAGGTACTTAGTGACTTCCTTCAAGTGTCGTCCAAAAGGTGCTTCTTCATCCGGTTGTGCAAACTTGTTCCTTGCGTCTGCCATCCTAAAGAGTAGAAAATGGAGAGGAGTCAGAAATGAGAAGAGAGTGGTGATATAGGGCTTTAGCTTAGTGGTCGTGTCCTACACCCAGCGTGTGCTCTGATACCATCCTGTAGCGACCCGACCTTAAACCGTCAAGTCTCTGTGCTTCAGTGTCATTCCTGGATCGGTAATGCTGACACACACACTACTCGACGGATTTATAACAGAGTAGCAATCACACACTTATTACATCGAATGTCTCAATAGAGAACTTATTACAATAAATATGGCTTAAGGCCATCTAATACGATAACAACAGAAGGCTTGGAAGATAAAGTGAGTCCATCAACTCCAACGGCATAGCTGAGATGTACGACAACGACCTAACGAACCTTATTCCTCGTCTGAAAAGTCTACAACATAATACATTGCAGCCCAAAAACAGGTCAGCACATGGAATATGCTGGCAATATAACACGGTAGAGCAAGAACAGAGTAATGCTATCACTATATGCATATTTGGCTGGTGGAAAGCTCTACGGTTAAAGTTTTGCGAAAAGCCAATTTTTCCCTACAACAAAGGAATAGATTCTATTTAACTATCATGGTAGGTGAAACATCATTGAGAAGGTTCCTCCAACTCAATCCCAATTAAAAGTAATTATAACCCATCAATATTAATTTAGAGTGATGAGTTACATATGATAGTCCAAGTACTAGATACTCAAGATGTCCATAACCGAGGACACGGCTAACCGTGATTAGTTTGTACACTTTGCAGAGGTTTGCGCACTTTTCCCCGCAAGACTCGATCTCCTCCGTTGGATTTCTCGCACTACTTGGTGTTTGAGAAGCGGACGACCGAGACACAGTCTTTCAGAAGCATTAACTCTCTACTCCGGATAGACTATACCACCTACAACCCACTACATCTGCTAGTCTACCTCTTCAAGAGCTTCACGCAACTTACTCAGCTATGCTAGAGCCCATAATAGCTTGTGGCTGCACATGGAAGTTTCTAGCATGAAATATCTCAGTTCCCTTTGAGCCTGGGTGGCGGACCTTAGGATTATCACACGGGTACTCCGGGATATCCTAGGACAACACTGGATTCTCCAGGTGCCCGACAAGCAATCCACCCAGATGTGTATTAAAGTTTCCACCTTAAGTTGAACCATTAATTAACAATCTCACATATGTCATGGTTTCACTCAAACCCAATCCACGTCTACGAGCATAGCATAGCAATATAAGCAACGTAGAAGTAACTCCCAAGGGTTTGATAATAAACAGGTGAATAGGTACTACCTCATCTACTTCCCAATCCCACATGTTATCATGTCCTAACCATGCAATGTTTGAGGGTTGAAACTAATGCATAAAAACTAGGGAATAAAGGGATATGATCAAAGTGTTACTTGCCTTGCTGATGATCTGCAAAACCTAGAGACTCGATGTAGCACGCTTCGCACTCCGGATACTCTATCGCAATCAAACAAGTATATAATAAGCAATCAAACAAGGGCACGGGTAAAACTCAAATAAGAGATCTAACCAGAAAGTTCAACTTAAGAACTCCGGTTTGCAAAAAGAATCAAATCAAACGGAGCAACGAAACTCAAACTGCGAAAGAAACAATATCCGATTACTAATTTGGACTAAAGTCAAATTTTACAGTATCAAAATCTTGTTCAAGTTGGTTAAACGGAAAGAGGGTTTCGAGACGAAACTGTAGGCCCTTGAATCGCCTGATTTCGATAAACGAGGGAAAAGTTATACTAAAACGAAAATCGGACCAGAAATCGCGATCGAAAATAATCGCGGAAAATCCAAGAAAAAGAAAAACTGACGAACAGGCTAACGAACGAACATTCGCTGTCTGCGGCTAAACGGTGAAAACCGTTCATTGAAATGAACGTAAAAACGGGCGTTGGCTAAATAACCAAACCGAAAAAACCGAACCGGATCTGAAAAAAGAATGGATATAGGGTTCAAAAAAACCAAACGGTTTTCTCACGAAAACCGAGGCGGCTACCTCGGGTCCGACGGGGTCCGGCGAGGCGGCGCGGCAGCGGTGCGGCTCCGATGACGGTGCGTGGCGGCGCGGGCGGTGCGGCGGGCAGCGGCGGCGCGGCGCGACGGCTAGGATTAGGGTTAGGGCGCGGGTGGGCTTTCGGCGGCGGCTGTGGGCTTTCGGCGGCTCAGGGGCGGCGGCTTATAAAGGCCCCCCGGGGTTCACTTTTTTTTCAAAAAATAATTCCGACGTGCAGAAAAAGAAAGAAAAGAAATACTAAACGGACTCCAAAAATTCCAAAATAAATTTTTGCCGTCCTCTAAAAATAAGCCGGACAAGGTGAACATTTATTTGGGCCTAAAATGCAATTTTGAAAAACGCATATTCTTCCTAATTCAAATAAAGTAGCGATAAAACTCCGAATAAAAATCTTATTTGATTTTAATATTAAATCTTCGATATCTCTCTATTTTGATGAAGTCATTTTATCCTCTCTCTTTTATTTTTATAAAAGGAATAATCGAAGAGAAAATAGTTAAAATCAAACGATCCTCTTTCCAAAATTCGAGAAAACTCGAATATGAAAATAATGAAATAAAACTCGAATATGAAAATAATGAAATCCAACTCTCTCCGTAGGTCCTTGAGTTGCGTAGAATTTCTAGGATCAAGCCAAAAATGCAATAAAATATGCTATGCAATTATTAATGTATAACATTCCAAATTGAAAATTTGGGATGTTACAGCTAGCCCACGAAGGGGTAAGTGAGAGGGGGGATACATGGGCCCTTGGCCCGATCTCTGTGCACAGGCAGGTGCCGGATGTCCGGGCTGGGGGCCGGAGGTCCGGCGGCTCACGAGAGCCAGATGTCCGGGCCTCTGGCCGGATGTCCGGGCTGGGGTTTCCCGATTCTTCTGCTCTCTGGTTAGCATGCTCCGGATTTCCGGCGGAGGGGCCGGATGTCCGGGGCTTTGGGAGGAGGCGGGTGTCCGGGGCATGGGGCCGGATGTTCGGGCTGTCGGGGTCGCTTCCAGAGCTCTCTGGATAGGAAGTGGCCGGATTTCCGGGGGTAGGGCCGGATGTCCGGGGCCTGTAGCAGCTGGCTCTTCTTCCTTCTCCTTCCTTCGCTCCCGCGCACACTTGGCGTTGGTCCTTGGGCTCTCCTTGGTCTCCTCTGGTGTACCTGAGCATGTACAAGGTCCGCGCTTGAAGTAGCATCCAGGTCTTACATACGGAAAGGGAAGATTCGGAAAGGAGCGAGTTCACCTTGTGTCCAATGGCGTATGCTCGAGTGTACATGGGGATGATCGTAGGATGCTCCGCATCATCTCCCCTCCCTTGGGAAAGATCCGACACTACTAGGAAAAGGGCTATAGATGATATGGACACTAATGGCGCACCGTGTATGTGGTGCGCCACTGCTATATAGTAGTGGCGCACGAGATACAGGTGCGCCATTAGTAATATATTAATAATGGCGCACCTGGTGTGTGGTGCGCCATTAGTAGTTTTGAAAAAAATAAAAAAAATTGTTAGTAATGGCGCACCATGGGATAGTGCGCCATTACTAGTTGACATAGTAATGGCGCTCCACACCCACCGTGCACCATTAATAGTTTTGAAAAAATAACAAATTTTATTTTATTTTTTGTAATGGCGCACCGCCACTAGTGCGCCATTACTAACAATTTTTTTTTTTCAAAACTACTAATGGTGCACCACACACCAGGTGCGCCGTTAGTAATATAGTTACTAATGGCGCACCTGGTGTGTGGTGCGCCATTAGTAACCCTGGTGCTAAATGCCCCCCTGGACCGCCTTTTCAATTTTTAAAAAATAAAAGAAAATGATGGAAATGTCAAAAAAAATAAGTTTTTTCCCATGTGATATGTGGTCTAGTTGTTGGGAAAATTTACAAATATGAATTTCGACTTTATTTGCAAAATTTCTCTGGAATTTAGTAAAATGGGCATAACTTTTGCATACGAACTCGGATTAAAAAGTTTTTTATATGAAAAATCATCTACTCGAAAAGTTACATCCAAATTGAACAGGGAAGCCCGTTCAACATCTTCAAAATCCCCAAAAACCTAACAGAACGAAAGATACATGGCTTTTAAGATCTAGAGGGGGGAAATGAAAAAAAAATTCAAACTTACTAGTGGCGCACCACAGGTGCGCCATTAGTAAAAAAATACTAATGGCGTGATCCTAGTGGCGCACCTGTAGTGCGCCATTAGTAGGCAAAACAGGTGGGCCACTAGTAGGCCTTTTCCTAGTAGTGCGACATCAGATCGAAAACCTCATCACCATGGAAACGATTGTCGTGGACGGACTTGTAGTTGGATGAAGTGGAAGACATGGCGAAATCCAAGTACTCCAAGGTGTCTCCGGAGTGATACACATGCAGAAAAAGCAAACACAAACGACACTCGGAAATACAATGGTTAGCGCACACAAAGCGTCCATCATGTAAGAATGAGTCTGTGTGACAAGATTGAGCATGGCAAGGTGCATGAAGCTTATCCAAAAGATATGGAATGGTATTCAAAGCATTCATGGGAGCAAAACCATTCATTGTGCACACAAATGTATTGTGAAAGTGATCAATGCAACCACGGTGCAAAATGATGTCATAGAGAGACGGTTTATCAATAGCATGAATATGGCAATGGATTCTCAATATGAGTATGTGATCATGCAATTGATGATGGGCAATATGATCATGATGTATATATATGCCGTCAAGAAAGATCACAACAAATTTGCTAAGGAAATGCACAAGCTCATATATCATGGATGAAATGGAAATACAAGATGCAACAAGGCAATCATAATATGAGTCAATCCATGCATAAGATGCAAATTTGTCATGAGTGTGAGATGTCCAATGAGCATGACATGTGTCGGTGTCAAAACCGGCGGATCTCGGGTAGGGGGTCCCGAACTGTGTGTCTAAGGTAGATGGTAACAGGAGGCAGGGAACACGATGTTTTACCCAGGTTCGGGCCCTCTTGATGGAGGTAAAACCCTACGTCCTGCTTGATTTATTCTTGATGGTATGAGTATTACAAGAGTTGATCTACCACGAGATCGGAGAAGCTAAACCCTAGAAGCTAGCCTATGGTATGATTGTCTGTTGTCCTACGGACTAAAACCCTCCAGTTTATATAGACACCGAAGGGGGCTAGGGTTACACAAGGTCGGTTACAAAGGAGGATATATCCATATCCGTACTGCCTAGCTTGCCTTCCACGCCAAGTAGAGTCCCATCCGGACACGAGACGAAGTCCTCAATCTTGTATCTTCATAGTCCAACAGTCCGACCAAAGGATATAGTCCGGCTGTCCGGAGACCCCCTAATCCAGGACTCCCTCAGTAGCCGCTGAACCAGGCTTCAATGACGATGTGTCCGGCGCGCAGTATTGTCTTCGGCATTGCAAGGCGGGTTCCTCCTCCGGATACACCACAGAAGAGTTAGAAATAAAGGATAGTGTCCGACCCTGCAAAATAAGTTCCACATACCACCGTAGAGAGAATAATATTTCCACAAATCTAATCTGCTGACACGTCTTGGCAACATGACATCATGCCATGGCGCGGTGATCATTCGAACCATTTTTCTTTAACTAGCCCCGCACATAACACGAGGCAGTTTCTTGACACGTCTTGTCAAAGAAGAGATTGTGTCCCCCTTATTACGGGATTCTCATCAATACGTGCATGGGTAACCCAACCGCGCCATGAATTACGGTGCTTGGAGGATAAGCGATTTTTACCAGGCTAGTGGGGGGCGCATAGTTTCGACCGCCCTTATAAAGGGATAAGGTTTATCCTTTTTCTACCCACGCCTTCTTCCTCCTTGCTCATCCATTCTCGCACACTCGAGCTCCAACGCCCAAGTCCACATCCTTCTCCTCAACCTTCTCCAAACATGTCCGGAGCGGGAGGCAAGTGGATGGCTTCCTCCATCACGGAGGGACACATGAAAAAGCTGCGCGGAGCCGGATACTTATCCGCGAATATCGTGCATCGGTTTCCCGCTGCGGGGTAGATCATCCCCACCCCGAAACCTCACGAGAGGGTAGTATTCCTCCACCACTTCCTCCGCGGACTGGGGTTTCCCCTCCATCCATCCGTCCGCGGTCTCACGTTCTACTACGGGCTGGACTTTCATTATCTGGCCCCGAACTTCATCCTCAACATTTCGGCGTTCATTGTCGTGTGTGAGGCTTTCCTCCGCATTCGGCCCCACTTCGGCCTGTGGCTGAAGACCTTCAATATCAAGCCGAAGGTGGTGGGAGGCCAACAAGCGGAATGCGGTGAAGCCATGGTGGGTAAGATGCCCAATGTTATATGGCTCGAAGGCTTCTTCGTGGAGACCATAAAGGGATGGCAATTGGCGTGGTTCTACATCACCGAGCCGCGCGACACCAACTGAGTGGTGGCCCCCGAGTTCCGATCCGGAATCCCCACGCGGCTCACCTCCTGGAAAGAGAAGGGCCCGTCCTGGGGTTCATCGCTGGAGCTGGACGGACTCCAGAAATGTATCCGGAATATGGCAAGCAAGAAGCTCAAGCTTGTCAACATAGTCCAGGTCATGCTCTTCCGCCGGATCCTCCCGTGTCAACAACGGGATTTTAACTTATGAGAGTTCGACCCGAACCGGCACCAGACTCTAAGCGAGCTCTTCAACAAGACGCACAAGGATGCCTGGAGGGTGCTGTTCAAGGGCGCCGAGGTCCCTCCTTCTCTTACCGAGGACCGCGGGCTAAGCGCGAAGCGCCGAGCGCACTCGGTGAGTTCTATACATCCGGTAGGATATTTATTTCCCCTAGCTTAACCATGTGCGGGGTCTGAGCTCCATGCCTTTGACATGACTGGGTGGAGAGATCGGGGCAGATTAACTGTTCGGCCCCTCTGCCCGAAGACACTGCGGACGCTCTCCTGACGGAGATGCTGACTCCGGCTCCTTACAAGGTGCCGAAGAACACCAAGAAGGCCAAGGGAACCCGAAAGTGTTCCCGGCGCCAGGTGGTATCGGACTCATCGTCCGACAACTCCGCGATGCACTCCTCCCCCGAAGACGAGGAGGAAGATGAAGATGCTCCCCCTTCAGTCGGAGGAGACAAGAAAAGGAAGGCCGCCCCGACCGGGGGGGGAAGGGTCCAAGAAGGGGAGGACCCTCCTTCCGGACTACTCCACCACCGCCGCCGAAGGCGAAGACGAGTGGCTGCTCAGGGCCAAGCCCCTGGCGAAGTCGTAAGTATTCGAATACCAGAGTAACTCATAGCATACGTTTGTCGCACCGCTTCCCCTAACGCCGAATATGATTATGCAGACCGCCCCGAGCCCATATCGACATATCTTCATGGGTGGCTCCTTAGACTCGTCGGATATGGATAGCGATCCACTTCCGACCACCACCTCCCCTTGCCCTATGGACAATGCCGAGGTATTGTCTCAAGAGGCACCGGGTCGAGGGGAGACAATCCCGAGGCGCCTCAAGGCGACCTTCCGAACTCCAGGAGCAGAGGGAGGGAGGCTCCCGAGGGCTCCGAGTTCGGCCTTCAGCCGAACACCACGCCGGAACCTTCAGTGGTTCTGGACTCACGCAGGCGGCCTCCTTCCAAAAAGGGCGAGACGCCTGTGCCGGTGACCTCTGTCCATCCAGAGGCACCGAACAATCTGCTGGGAGCACTTCGCAGCGCTTCCATCGATGAAGAGCACCGCACTATTATGAGTGCGGTGATCCAGAAGGTTCAGTCCGCCAAGAGCGGATAGACTGAAGCTTGTGCCAGCCTTCTAACATGCTTTGAGGTAAGTATTTGAAATATAGGAAAAATATTACCGCATAGACAGTAGCCACCGATGCTCTGTTTGGTGTTCAAAAAAGAAAAGCCGAATAGAGGATCAACTAATATCTGCAGGAGTCTAATATAAGTATGTCTATATGCGTATGCAGGCTTCGCTGCTGACCTCTGCCGCACTGACTGCGGAGGTCGCCGTACTGAAGCAGGACCTGGAAGGGTCCAAGAAAGAGCTCGGCCTTGCCAAGAGGCAGCTCGAGGAGAACAAAGGTAAGTAGTACCTAGTCTATGGATATATATAAAAAGAATGCGATTGCAAAATGACAGGATCATCGTAAATTTGCTAGGGGCCACGACCGAGGTGGCGACCCTGAAGCAAGCGCTATCCGAGGCCGAAAACAAAGCGGCCAAAGAGCGCACTGAGCGGGAAAGGCATGAGGCACGGGTGGGCGAGGTGCAGCAAGAGCTCCACGCTCTCGTGACGAAGCACGAGGCGTTGGAGCTTGACTTGAAGACGCGAGAGTCGGAGCTTGCCGTGGCCCTCGAGAGCGCAAAGAATGCCAAGGCTGAGGCCCAAAAGGCCCTCCAGGAGATTGATGTGATGAAGAAGATAGCGGCAGGTAAGGCATTCAATATGCAAAGCAAGCATGTGAAAGTAAATTACTTGTTACTTACCCGAGTCCGGAGCTCTCCAGGAGCATTCACAGATTTGCCCCGCAGCGTGTCGGATGCTGCACAGTTTTACCGGGCCGAGGAGGGAAGCTCAATGGAGAAGCTGTTCTGGTCTCAGTATAGACCGAACACCCGATGCCTCTGAGCGACCAGCTGAAGCAACTGGTCGAGCTGCACAAGGCGGCCGAACAGGCCATGAAGGGCTTTATAGTCTGGATGTGGCCTGGCGACGCCCTTCCCAACAGCTAGTTCGGCCTGGTGAGGCGGCTTGTGGATGCCTGCCCACGGCTGGAAGTCATCAAGCGGTCCGTCTGCATCGAAGGTGCACGCCGGGCTTTCACCCATGCGAAGGTGCACTGGGCTAAGATGGACGCCGTGAAGCTGGTGAAGGAGGGGCCGTCGCAGGGCAAGGAGCATCGCCACCCCGAGATGAACTATGAGGGTGTCCTGAAGGGTGCCCGTCTTGTAGCGGACGAGTGTGCGAAAGATGTAATATTTGAATAAACTTGCTCGTGTAATCCTGTATTATGAAAACTTGTTCATATGCGCTATGCAACGCTTGTCTAAATTTAAAATATTACCTTTCGTTCGGCTGTTTATCAAATCTGAGAGATGGCTAGTCGTCGGCTTCTGCCCCCACGCCACGAGTGCTGGGGTGTTCGGGATAAACCTGAGCACTCTTGTTCCCATTTTTGGGTCCTTCGAGGGAGGTGCTCAGCACAACAAACAAGGCAATCGAACTATAATGCGTTATCACTCTCACTTAGCCATAGAATTCTATAATTTTAAATTTTGGCGAAGCCCCTAGTATTCGGAAGGCCGAATTCGGGGCTCAATACACGCCTTAAGCCGGACAGGGACGACTCCTCGCTCTAAGCGGCATAAGTCTTTAGGGACTTGAAACCTCTCGAACAGCGACCAGTCTCTCGCCTTATCATGACAGTCAATTTTAGCTTTCTCTACTGAGGTGCTTAGCCCAGCAGAACCGGGGCACAATCGCAGTAATTCTCCCAGTGCTACCTTAGCCGATATAGCGGAATGTAAGGTACCAAAACATGGGAGCCGGGCAAACCCAACTATTGACCCAAGACATGATTCAGAGCTGATGCATATAATGCTATAAGTTCGGGGTGCCGCACTATCAAAAGTGTTCGGACTTCTCACGCCGTATTATGGGGTATGCTTAAGCCCCTAGCATATTGGTCGTACCAGAGTGTACGGGTGCTAGATGTCATGAATGAACATATATATATATATATATAGAAAGGAAGAATGCAATAATAGTCTTAATGCTATGCATTGTTTTATTCAAAAAGGTGCTTTAGAGCAGAATGATACAAGTAGTGCGATATGCAAAAAGTAGGACTATTTGACATGTCCCTTCCAAGGGCGAGCTAAGGAATAGTATTAAAGTAAGTATTTCACTCGTTATCGTAATCCACCTGGGAGTTCCATGGTGTGACGTAGCTCTCTGCCTCCTTGGTTGCTGCATCATGTGTTCGGCAATCATGCTGCCGGACATGGTTTCCAGAGATTAAAGTCCTGAAAGAGAAAAATAACAAAGCGGGAAGCCCCTAGTGCGGTTTAAGCCGCGTCTTGGGGCGTGCCATAGTTGTGCCCCCCTCCCCACCTGTGCCCATAGTATTTTTAATGCGTAATTATGTATGCATGGCACGGATTTCGCTGTTTGGCTGGGACCGGGGTGGGGGCCGTATTGCTATGCAAGCTCGGAACATGCCAGGCGGTCCAGTTGCCGATTACTCCAGGCGCGCTTGAAGGTGTCCAGGTCCTTAATCGCTGAACTAGTGGATTGCCTTGAGAGGCTGCTTTGCGCTTCTGCTGCGAGGGCCACAGTGTGCTCCTCCGTGCGGAGAGAGTGCTCTGTGTTTCCATTGACTGTTATGACCCCCCGAGATCCTGGCATCTTGAGCTTGAGATATGCATAATGCGGTACCGCATTGAATCTCGCAAATGCGGTTCGCCTGAGCAGTGCATTGTAGCCACTGCGGAACGGGACTATGTCGAAGATTAACTCTTTGCTTCGGAAGTTATCCGGAGATCCAAAGACCACTTCCAGTGTTACTAAGCCTGTGCAATGGGCCTCTACACCTGGTATGACGCCTTTAAAGGTCGTTTTTGTGGGTTTGATCCTTGAGGGGTCTATACCCATTTTGCGAACTGTGTCCTGATAAAGCAGGTTCAGGCTACTGCCGCCATCCATAAGGACTCGAGTGAGGTGAAATCCGTCAATGATTGGGTCTATGACCAATGCGGCGAATCCGCCATGACGGATACTAGTGGGGTGGTCCCTGCGGTCGAAGGTGATCGGACAGGAAGACCATGGGTTGAACTTTGGGGCGACTGGCTCCAGCGCATATACGTCCCTGAGCGCATGCTTCCGCTCCCTCTTGGGGATGTGGGTTGCGTATATCATGTTCACCGTCCGCACTTGTGGGGGGGCCCTCTTCTGTCCTCCGGTGTTCGGCTGCAGGGGCTCCTCCTCGTCATCGCTATGTGACCCCTTATCTTTGTTTTCAGCATTTATCTTGCTGGCCTGCTTGAACACCCAAGAATCCCTGTTGGTGTGGTTGGCTGGCTTGTCGGGGGTGCCGTGTATTTGGCACGAGCGATCGAGTATACGGTCCAAACTGGACGGGCCCGGAGTGCTTCTTTTGAATGGCTTTTTCTGCTGACCGGGTTTAGAGCCTTTGAATCTGGCATTGCCTGCCGTATCCTCGGTATTGTCGCTGTTAATGTGTCGCTTATGTTTGTTGCGACGTGACCTGCCATTGCCATCCTTGGTATCCGAAGTACCATGGTTCTTTGAAATGTTATTGCTGCGAGCCAGCCAGCTGTCTTCTCCTGCACAAAAGCGGGTCATGAGTGTCGTGAGGGCTGCCATAGATTTCGGCTTTTCCTGACCAAGGTGCTGGGCGAGCCACTCATCGCGGATGTGTTGCTTAAAAGCTACAAGGGCCTCTGCATCCGGACAGTCGACGATTTGATTTTTCTTTGTTAGGGACCAAGTCCAGAATTGCCTGGCCGATTCCTCTGGCTGATGAATTATGTGGCTCAAGTCATCGGCATCTGGTGGTCGCACATAAGTGCCCTGGAAGTTGTCGAGGAATGCGGCTTCCAGATCCTCCCAATAGCCAATGGACTCTGCTGGCAAGCTATTGAGCCAATGCCGAGCTGGTCCTTTGAGCTTGAGTGGGAGGTATTTAATGGCGTGTAGATCATCACCGCGGGCCATGTGGATTTGCAGGAGGAAATCCTCGATCCATACCACAAAATCTGTTGTGCCATCGTATGATTCTATATTTATGGGTTTGAAACCCTCTGGGATTTGATGATCCATTACTTCGTCTGTGAAGCATAGGGGGTGTGCGGCGCCTCTGTACTGGGCTATGTCGCGACGCAGCTCGAATGAGTCTTGCCCGTTGTGTTCGGCCCGGCCGGACTTACTTTTACTGTATCCGGCGTGACGATTATCGTCTCGCATAGTGGCGCGCCCTCATGATCTGTAGATCAATCTTGCATGTTTTGCTTTGTCCTCCAACACGTCTCGCAGGTCTGGCGTATTTCCCCATGCCTTTTTATTTGAATGGCGTCGGGATGCGGGCTGAGATTTTGGCTGGAATGCCTCTCTATCCCGGCCACGAGGTGGCCGATCAGCCACGTCATATGCCAGGGATGTAGGTTTCGGTGCTTCCTCCTCCAGTCGGGGTAGCAACCTGCACTTTGGGTAACTCTTGGAGGGGCGTTCGAGTTTATATTCCTTGGCCGCCAGGACTTCAGTCCATCTGTCAGCTAGCAAATCTTGATCAGCTTGAAGCTGCTGCTGCTTTTTCTTAAGGTTATTTGCCGTGGCTATAAGCCGGCGCTTGAAGCGCTCTTGTTCGACGGGATCCTCTGGCACGATGAATTCTTCATCATCGAGGCTTGCCTCGTCTTCGAAGGGAGGCATGTAATTATCATCCTCCGGCTCTCCATCTGCCACTCTCTCAGGAGGGCTGGCCTCTCCATCCTCCTGCTCTAAATCTTGCTGGAGGGGATTGTTGCCGTCTTCGGCACTGTCCGGAGTGCTATTATCTCATGTGCCGGTATCACCGCTTTTGCCTTGGCGGGACATAGAGCAGCGCCGCTGACGCTGGCGCTTGGGTTGCTTCTTGGAGGGGTCATCCTCCAGTGTCTCGTCGCCATTCCCTTCTTTGGGTGTGTCCACCATGTATATATCGTATGATGAGATGGCTTTCCAGTGCCCTGTGGGTAGTGGTTCCTCTTCATCTCCAGCATCGTCGTCCATACCGTCGATGTCTTCGGGGTCGAAGTCATCGACAGTGGCTACTAAGTGGGTGGTGGGTGGGCGGCGAATTTCTTCGTCATCCGCATCCCAATCCTGGCGGACATAATTCGGCCAGGATCCTCCTGACAAGGAGAGAGACCTTAATGAGTTCAGTATGTCGCTGAAGGGAGAGTGCTAAAAAATATCCGCGGAGGTAAACTCCATGATCGGCGCCCAATCGGATTTGATAGGAACGGGCACATGCGTTTCGGAGTCTGTGGCCGGAGAAGGATCCGACAGTTTGGCAACATGGCTCTCATGAAGGGTAAGGTCGATATTCGGCTTGATCGCCGCTGAGGATACATCCTCCATGACGGGGTCTATCCACCCGTCCATGGATGGCGCAACTGTCTCCGAATTGAGGCTTGGAGCGGCTGCCGGTGCGATCTCCTGAATACGGTCCGATGGTAGAGCTAAATCGTACTCATCGTGACCGCGTCGCGCACAAGGCAGGGGCTCGAATCCGTCGAAGATCAAGTCTCCGCGGATATTGGCCGTGTAATTTAAACTTCCAAACCTGACCTGGTGGCCAGGGGCGTAACTTTCGATTTGCTCCAGATGGCCAAGCGAGTTGGCCCGCAGTGCGAAGCCGCCGAACACAAAGATCTGTCTGGGGAGACGAGTCTCACACTGGACCGCATCACTATCGATGATAGTAGGAGCCATCAAGCCTAACGGCAACGACACAGAGGAACTCTCAATGAAAGCACCAATGTCGGTGTCAAAACCGGCGGATCTCGGGTAGGGGGTCCCGAACTGTGCGTCTAAGGCGGATGGTAACAAGAGGCAGGGAACACGATGTTTTACCCAGGTTCGGGCCCTCTTGATGGAGGTAAAACCCTATGTCCTGCTTGATTTATTCTTGATGGTATGAGTATTACAAGAGTTGATCTACCACGAGATCGGAGAGGCCAAACCCTAGAAGCTAGCCTATGGTATGATTGTCTGTTGTCCTATGGACTAAAACCCTCTGGTTTATATAGACACCGAAGGGGGCTAGGGTTACACAAGGTCGGTTACAAAGGAGGAGATATCCATATCTGTACATCCTAGCTTGCCTTCCACGCCAAGTAGAGTCCCATCCGGACACGAGAAGAATCTTCAATCTTGTATCTTCATAGTCCAACAGTCCGACCAAAGGATATAGTCCGGCTGTCCGGAGACCCCCTAATCCCGGAGTCCCTCAACATGTGTGAGCACAATCAACAAATATGGAGGTGTTGGTGTACCAATGCTCAATGTCATGGCATGAGTGGAGGTTCGAAGGTGCTTCCAATAAGTCCGAGTGCTCCTTAATTTGAAGGTCCATAGAGCCAATCTCCCATGTCGCTCCTCTTTTTGCGAGATGTATCATGTAGACAACAAGAAGGAGACAACAATGAAAGAGGGACCCATCCAATATGCGTAATTGAGGATGGCTCAAAAGGAAGGAGTTCACCTTTAGGAGATTCTGGCAAATGTTGGTGTTGCACATCATGTATGCCTTCACATGACCAAATTGTCTCATGACGGCATCGCCTTGTGAATACTTCAAAATGAAAGAACATGACAAACACTCGGAAAAACAAATGAGGTCAGTGGAGATGCAAAACCTATCATTCGTGTGGTAAAATACCCAACAAGTGTATGCATCATGCTCATCATAAGAAAGGACAGGGGAGCATTTTATAGTATGGAGGCATATAATGCAAGAACAACCAAATTTAATAGGCTCAATCAAACAAGCATGCATCACAAGTAAGGTGTCCAAGTCTCCAAGATCAATAAGCATAATTGGAGGCAAGCGACAATGAACAAGATGTATCATGTGAGAGGCATGAGCATATATGTCATCAACCCAAGAAAGCGAGTAAGAGTTGAACATGGGTGATGAGACAAAGCAAGCAATCATGGTGATCAATTCAAGCAAGCTAGTAGTGCGAAGATGCAACATACTAGAAGGAATCATGGCAAGCATGTCATGGGTGCAAATAGTGTGCATGAATAATTCACATGACATAGCACAAGCATGAAAGGAGGATATGAGAAAAATAGCATCAATAGCATGAGGATCAATGATCACTCCAATGTGGACAAGGAAATAGCACAATTGGTACCAATTCTTGTCGGTTTCTCACACCTACACAAGTAAGGATTATGGTGGAGCTCGGTGAGGACAGTGGCACAAAAATTTGATGTAAAATGTTAGCAAGATCCAATAATGTTGAAAGAGATTCACAAATTCGCAAGTGTAACAAGTAGACCAATAGCAATATGTGGTACACGGAAACACACACACGGATAGATAAATGGGGTCGTGCAACCAAGAAATGAGCTCAAAATGTGGAATCCACGGAAAATGCTCTTGTTGCACAACTCTAGAGAGATGCTAGCACGATGCTAAATAGGCGGATACGACACTTGTGCACAACCTATAGGAGAAAAAAAATGCAACGACTTCTATCCCAAGTATGCTATGTGTATGATGTTCCGGTGGTATGATCCAAGATGATCGGATATGACAATCTTATATGCAATGGGCTATGATGCTATGGCACTTGCTTACAAGCTCTTTTGTTTTTCTCTCTTTTTCTTAAAAGCTTATTCTTTTTTTATATATATGGCCACTTTGCGAAATGCACAAACCAAGATAGCAATTGGGTATATACGGGAACAATCTTGTGGCACAAGGGATGATATGATACCAATATGATATGGTATGTATGCAATGTATGGTGTAGATCACTAATGTGCACAAGTAACGTTGCCGGCAATACTCAAATGGCTAGTCTCGATAGGCAAGTAACGCAAAATGGGCTAGGGGTTAACAATGCAATGGCAAGGGAATATACAATGGAGGGATACCACGATACCAAGATGATATGGAGGTTACCGTCCGTGGCGATGATGAGTGGCGGTGATCTTGATGGAGACACCAAGATGATGGATACTCGTCCCTAAGTAGCCGAAACACCTTAGTAAACGGAAAAACCGCGAACTCAAAATCTCAAATGTCAAATGGTGATATAGCGGGAATGCGATGGTGGTTGCGGAAGCTCAATGGGATTGTGTAGATGCAATGATGGGTTTTGAGACGCAATGCAGAAGTGGAGGGTAAGGTGGTGGACTATACACGGTGTCGGAGTTGGAAGCACGGTCCCTAAGTAGCCGAAACACCTTAGGAGACACAACTCATGACACTAACAATATTGGGTTAAGTTGGGGTGGTGGAAGTGTATGGTGGGCAAGCCTATGTGGGGAGTTATGGTGGTGGTTGATGAAGAAGCAACCATCCCTAAGTAGCCTAAAAACCTTAGGAGACTCGAATCACTACTCAAGCAACCACAAATGCTATGGGGAACAAAATTGGTTAGGTTGCGGAAGTCGGTGGTGGTGTAGCGGATGATGTGGTGTAAGCCCTAGGCAAAGATGCCAAAGTTCCAAAACTTTGATGGAGTCCAATGGTGATGGTAGTATTTTTGTTGGAAGGGCGATGTCAAGAGCTTTTCAACGAGCTAAAGAATGTCAAAAATGGACTCCGAATGAATTAGTTATGGACAAAAGGGTGAAATGGAGATGGCTGAGATGTCAGGGGCCGGACATCCGGGCTCGGGGCCAGAAATCCGGGACCTGATGTCCAAAACCGTGCAGATTTGGTGCTCCAAGAGCCAGATGTCCATCCAGGGACCCGGATGTCCGGCCTGATGGCCCGGATGTCTGGCCTTTGGCCCGGATGTCCGGCCCGACGAATCCAGATCTCATTTGGGGCGGAAATTTTCGAATTGGGCGCGGAAATGGATGATTCCAAAGGCAAAATTGGAGAGATTCCGTGGATGGAAAGTGGGGAAACTTGGGGATATGCTAGATCCACTCGAAACCAAGCAAATCCATGGATCAAATTCAACAGAACATCATCAAATCAACAAATCACAAAAAAATTGGGGGCTATTTTTGTGGGGAATTTTTGAATTTAGGACGAAATCAACAAAACTAGGATAGAAAACACAATGGGGAGGCTCCGAAATCATGATCAACGTGGCTCATGATACCAAGATGATGTAGGGTAGAACCCTAGTGGCCCGATCTTTCACGATAGGAGCGGATCCCGCGATGAACATGAAGAACACAAGGAGGGAAACGAGGGAAATCACGGGGGAAACACAAGAGAAACACTAAACCAACAAGAACAAGTTACACATGTGCTAGATCCTCGAGTACAAAGGGGAAGATACACGATCCAAAGTCAACAACGGACGATACATGGTAACCGGTCTTCTCTGTGAGGAGGTCTTGATGTTCTTCCCGAAAGAGGGGTCTTGAATCCGCTTGGGGGATCTTCTCCGGTGGAGGCTCGAATCTCTGAGGAGAAGGTAACCGAGTGGATGAGCAAGGCTCTCACACGAAATATGAGATAATCCTTTGCTAACCCTAACTAGGAGGAGGTGGGGAAGTATATATAGTGCTAGCCCACGAAGGGGTAAGTGAGAGGGGGGATACATGGGCCCTTGGCTCGATCTCTGCACACAGGCAGGTGCCAGATATCCGGGCTGGGGGCCGGAGGTCCGGTGGATCACGAAGAGCCGGATGTCCGGGCCTCTGGCGGGATGTCCGGGCTGGGGTTGCCCGATTCTTCTGCTCTCTGGTTAGCATGCTCCAGATTTCCGGGCGGAGGGGCCGGATGTTTGGGGCTTCGGGAGGAGCCGGATGTCTGGGGCATGGGGCCGGATGTCCGGGCTGTTGGGGTCGCTTCCGGAGCTCTCTGGATAGGAAGGGGCCGGATTTGGGGGGTTGGGCCAGATGTCCGGGCTGGGGCCGGATGTCCGGGGCCTGTAGCAGCTGGCTCTTCTTCCTTCTCCTTCCTTCGCTCCCGCGCACACTTGTCCTTGGTCCTTGGGCTCTCCTTGGTCTCCTCGGGTCTACCTGAGTATGCACAAGGTCCGTGCTTGATGTAGCATCCATGTCTTACATACGGAAAGGGAAGATTCGGAAAGGAGCAAGTTCACCTTGTGTCCAATGGCGTATGCTCGAGTGTACATGGGGATGATCGTAGGATGCTCCGCATCACCGCGAGCCTGCTAGAGGGCCTGCCTTGCACTTACGTTATTGGCCCATCCAAATTGAAACATTTTTCTTCATTTTTTACATTGCCTGCTCGTGCATTGGGACGAACAAAACTAGCCTGGGCCAACCTGGACGACTCAAACTAGGTGCACACTTTCTAGCCACCCGAGACGGCCGCCCATACCAGCCCCTACCTTTTCGCGTGTATGATTGGGGTAGTGAAAAATATTCCAGTGGCGCTTTTGATTTACCCATAGAATGGTTGAATTGCTTGTTTCTATGAACTGAGTTCGCCAATAATGTGAAGGATGCCAGTCTTTTCATCCTATTGTAGATTGCTTAGATCTCGATATGCCAAATGTAATTGCATGAAAAATATAGTAAAAGCCAGTGTGATGTGTGTGGCCACAACTAGTCTGACTACACATCCTAATATAACATATCAAGGATGCACCATCTTACCAGATTAACCATTCAACTTACCAATGCAGTGTGGGAAGAAAAAGTATTGGGACTGCGTATCCAAGCAATTGATGCCATGGACTCCTTCGTAGAACCTTGTAAGCGAAAAAGAAGTTGGAGTGTGCCTGTACAAAAAGCTAGCGTAAGTTCAGTTACCTGCTTCTCGGAAATTTAGTTAGCCACTTATTGCAAAATTGTTCAATTACGTTGCTTGGCTTAATTTAGTTTTCTACTAATTACATAATGCCATAGCCTGTTAATCCTATTATAGACTGCGCCTATCTATGTGTTTGATACTTACTGTTAAGAGTTACATGTTTGCATGAACTTAAATAGCTACTTAAGCACGTAGATAGCTGGTCATATGTACTTCTAGGGTGCAGCAGAATTCACGTGTAATATACGTTCTGATACCCTGTTTGTTTAAAAGGTTTGCTGTTATCACTTGCAGCACTAGTAATGTTTGCATGTTCATAGATAGACAACTGTCAGGTTTATATGAGGGACACCGTCTTTTTAACTTATATATGTGTTGGAATCATTTTGCTTACATCAAAGAAATTTACAGATGTCTATGTTGCTGGTAAACGGTACCGACTTGTTACTTTAATACGTTGCCAAGAACTTGTTGGTTTATTAGTTCATGTGTAATTAAATACGTTGCCAAAACTGGTTAGTTTTACTAGTTTGATGTTAGTTTCTTATGGCTGTTGCAAAACTTTATTTATTGATTGCTAACATTCAAGTTTGCAGGATCCAACTGAAACTCCGTTGGCACAACAGGTATGTTTTGAGAAAGAGAAACTTCCTTGTTTACCTGGTTAGCTGCTGTAACTTGTTGCTATAATCATCTTACCAACTTCAAGATTTCAGGATCCAATTGGAAGTCCAATTGCACAGCAGGTTCATTTTCAAAAATATATTTGTGTAACAGGTTTGCTGCTGTAACTTGTTGCTCTAATCAAGTTACTGACTACTCAACTTTTCAGGGTCCAAGAGAAACTCCAATGCCACAACAGGTTCCTTTTGCAAAACTTGTTTGTTTTACTGCTTTGCTGCTGCAACCGGTTGCTCTAATCATGTTACTGGCTACTCAACTTTTCAGGATCCAAGAGAAACTCCAATGCCACAATAGGTACCTTTTGCAAAACTTGTTTGTTTAACCGCTTTGCTGCTGCAACAACCGATTACAATGATGTTAATAACTACTTTTTAGCATCCAATTGAAACTCTTTAATTCCTTGTTTGTTTAAATGGTTTGCTGTTATAACTCCCAGTTGAGATGTTTTGCTAACTTCAACTTCTCGGAATCCAATCAGAACTTTAATGGCAAAACAGGTTAGCCCAAGATCAAAGAGCGAGGTCCCCATGGACGTTGTATCATCCCGCAGCAGTGGCACCGACCCAATCGTGCATCATGAATTGCCAACTGCTAATGCTCTAGAGGCTAAACTAGTGGTAGAAAGTGATTCTGCTTCTGCACTTAGAGATGAAGTTGACATGTTGAGGAAGCAAACAGCACAGTCACAAGCATTACTCAAGAAAACCATTAAATATTTGGTGGATTTCAAAACGAAGCAAGCTGAGACTGACCGCATTGTTAAGGTCCTGAAGGAAAAAAGGAAATTAAATTCCCACTTGGTAAATCATAGGTGAAATGTTCTTTCCATCGTTGAATAACCTTTGTGTTGTTTGTTCATGTAATCGATCAAACCATTTGTTTTAGAGATCATGTAATAATTGTTTTTTGTTTTTCGGTTTGTAATTTTATTTGAGCACAAGTCTGTATTAATTGGTAAGACTTAGAGACATTTCATTTTGATTGCCGTGCCAGACCTATAAATATGCCAATCGGGCTGAATGTGCATTCAGCAATAATAGTAGTATAGATGGTCCATAAGTGGCATGCATCGGAATGGGCCAAGATGTTGTACTAGCTTCGCTAAAAAAGGATGCTCTTCTAGCAAAAAAGGTACAGCGGCCTGGCTTATGTATGTTAGTTGATATTATTGATCCATATACTCTATAAGTGTTTATATGTCTATTAGTTTTGTAGATTATTGATTGATTGACTCGGTATTTGAATCTTGATACATTGCTTGTGTACATATCTAAATGGGAGTACACATTACACTGCATGTGACACTTGAGTTGGACATAAAGTGTTCCAAATATTTGAATTCACCTTAAACTGGATTCTAGCTTCTGAATTCGATTATCGGCATTTGTAAATCATATTCATATATGACAGTGGAATACATCTTTGTCATGCTTTTGAAGATATATAAAAACACATAGAATGATTTATAAAGATTCGTATAGGAATACAAAATGGATTCGAATTTAGTTGCCAGGGTAAATGTGGATTCTTGATGGAGGCGAAGGTGTCCTAATGTTTCGATGAGATAGATATCGTTTTCTGTGGGAGTCGACTTTGACGATCCGACTACGAACGTGCGAAGACGTCGCGCCTTAGCAATCTCTAAACCAACTTCCGAGGGTTATTGACCATGCCAGAGCACGATCAACCTGACCATGAGGGTCTATTTCTTGTGAGCAAACGAAGAACAAGCAAGAAACTGAGATTGCAATCTGGATATTGCGAATAAAAGAGGAAAGCTTTATTAATGAAGGTGGGGTTCTGTGATGTCTTGGTCTGTTCGTTGGACACAAACGAAGTACGCGAAGTTGCAACTATGGCGAACTTTTAATCTAAACAAAACCCAAAGTCTAAACGACGCCCTAAGGGTTGTATGTATGGAGGAAGAGGGGGGAATTTCGTGTCCCTTGGAGGAGGGGTTCGAAACCAATCCTAAGTCTTATTTCCCCACACATACGGACTCTAAAAACAACATATACTTAAGTATTTCAAAAATACATGGGCCTGGCCCAATAATAAGGTGACGCAGCACCTAGAATAGCCTTTGGATGAAATTTATGAAGTGGCATCTTGTATATTTCGTCCAAGACTTCATGCACTCCTTATGGTGGCTTCAAAGTACGGAATTCATCACCTGTAACTCCGTTCTTGATCCCCTTGCGCATGCCATCATCTCCATTCTTGAACTTGCTCCAAGGTTCCTCTTTCTTGTCCAAGCTAGGCCCTTCATTCGCAAGCAAAACAAATGTATCCAATTTAGCCAGCATCATATTCTCATGAACATTAGAATCGTTACCAAGAAACGAAAGTACCTAATAATTCAATTGGCATGCACGAGCTCTAGTAATTGGTCCAGTATGTATAGCAGTAGGGGCTGTGGGTGTAACAATGGTATTGATGTCCTCATCAATGCTTATTGCCCCGGAATTGGAAAGAAGCGGCAAAATGTCCACTCCCACGTCGGTTGTCCGAAGCCAAGTGTTTGGGAGATGGAAATTACTGACAATCCATCGGCCCGATTTCGACAGCTCTCAATAGGGGTAGGTTAGTAACTTCAATTAGACGTGATATGACCGCATCTGAGCCCATTCCGACACAGTGCGCGCCAAACATTGGTGGCAAAACACATTTGATTCAAGATCGTCCGAAAGACCTTTGTTTCTCCCTCCATTTCCACATTCATACACGGTGGGCAGCAAAACAAACTCGCTCAGCCGAAATTGATGTAGGCAAATATTTTCAATAGGGGCAGGTTTGTATCTTCACTCAGACGTGACACAACCGCCCTACCTGTCAGCCCTATTCATACAACATGGGCGCCAACCATGGGCGCCAAAACACCCTCTCCTCGCCCGAAATCGCTCTGGGTAAATTTTTGCGAGATGCAAGATTACCGTCCTATCCCCAACCGACGAGACGTCCAAATTTTAAATGGGGGCTAAGTTCGTAACTTTCCCATATTTCCGACAGACGCATCCCAAAAACATGGTTCCCCATACCTCTCCCCCCATTTTCCCATTCATACACCGTCCGCACTAGAACACCATCCCCACACTAGCCTCCTCCGTCCGCCACCCCATCCATCACCGCCGTCCTCCACCCCATCCATCGCCACTGTCCTCCACCATGTCGGAGTGCCTACCAAGACCGCGTCATCCACTGCTAGAGATGGATGTTTCTCATCCACGGTGATGGACCAAGAGCCTTGCATCGCGTCCTCTCGCTTCATCGGTGTCGTCGTCCTCTTTGCCGGGGCCGCTCACACGGCCTTCTCTTCCACCGCAACAGGACTTATCCCCTGATGCACCCATCTACCGTCGCAGATCTGCTTCAACGCCACCGACAGCCATCGCACCCCTGATGCCTACACGGCGCCGCGAGAGAGGTGGTACTTCATATCTCCTCAATTTTTTGATCTCAACCAGAAAATAGATCGTAACTTGGTTACTGTACTTTCTTTTTAGCTCTTAGAATTTAGTTCTTAGTTCGAAGCAAACAATGGATGCTAAATATCATTTCCTCGGTTTGCAGCTTTAAATCTGCCATGGCACAATCATAATAGGGTTTAATTGATCATGCTTAGGGTTTAATTGATCATGTTGGTTCCGTCATGGTTTCTTTAATAGATATCGGAGGGGAAATCCTCTTTTGCTAAAAAAATGCTTAGGGTTTCCCCCTTTTATGATCACTATACAATCAGCATACGCGCTTCGTGTCATAATAGCACTGCTCCACCCGTCAAGCTAAACAAACTAAGTTGTTCAAATACGAATATGATATTATTAAAATAGAGTCATTTAATTGGTCAGCTAAATGTTCCTAATTTAGTTTCAAAAATGCATGTTCGCCGCTCGGGTGTGTCGGCCCGCCCTGGGATTTCGGGTCGGCTCAGGCCCCGATTCCCCTCTGTTCTACTGCGCGCTTCCGATCTCTACTCGCCCCCAGCCGCCTGCATCGCCGGCGACTTGCCGTCCCCGTACGGCATGACTCTAGGAGGAGACGTCAGACAAATAGGAGGTCAGGACTCGCTCGCCCAACAGCGTCACCGCTGCCCGGGCGTGCTGTCGTGCCTACCTTCCCAGTCCGTTCAGGGCTCAGGCATGCAACACCCACTAAGCCAACCTGATTTATCCCGAGATACGTCCTCAACACTCAGCAGCCACTCCTCATCACCCATTTTCTAATTGATTTATCACCCATTAGGCAGGACTGTCATTAGGGTTTGTTGTGTGCTGAGTGCTACCTACACTTAATGGTTCAGATGTATTTCAGTAATCTTTAGTACCTGTAAAGTTCACAGGGTTTCAAAATTCCGGCCCTAGGAATAGACATTAGTCATTTTGGATTGTTGGTCGTAGTGACATTGACCCAGATTACTACTGCAGGCCAGGTTTGTTGACAATTTTACTTGTCTTTCTTACTCATTCGATACGATATCCACTTATTCACGTCGATTAGTTGCAAACAATAAGTGCTAGACAAACTTCTTGATTCAGATTTTGGACGGTCTCTTACTAAAGTTACAATTATGCATACTTGTCCTAGTAAGCTGACAAGTAAATGATTGATTCACTACATCTATGCTTTCCTTGTCATATTTGTTGTCAATATTCTTTTAGGGTGGACCACCCTGTTTCAAAATACTGGAACCATAGACATGAGTGAATAGTATTTCTCTGTGTGATCTCTTCCATCATGTGTGGGCAACGAACACTGCATTGTGTAGAAAGAAAGTGTCATTTCCAGCTTTTACATAGACTACGATCTTTTACATGGAATACAATCTGCCTACTTGCTTTGTGTCACACTACCAGCACTCCACCCTTGAAGCTAAACATTATGCCACTGATAATTCCTTAGTTTATTTGTTCAAATATGAATTTGATATGATTCTAATGTTCCTACTTCAGTTTTGAAATGTGTGTTTGCCTGTTATAGAGACATAAGAGGTTTGTATTTCTGTGTGTGGTCTGGTCAGCACGGTTGGGGGTGAACTTTGCATATGCATGGGTTTATAGGGAGACACTCTTTGAGTTGAATCCGCAATGCATTCCATAGATAATCTGAGTACTTTTGATGTTCTCATGAATCTCAGATTCTGAACATCATCATAATGATTATGAACTTGTGTGCATGAAAAGAATAAAGCAGAACAATGCCATGGCTGTCAAACTTGGCATTATGGGACTGAAATCAAGTCTGGATGCAATGCAAATGCTCTCCACCTACAGATTCATGCTCAGAATATGATCCTAACAGTGATTCTGAGCTAGAGGGAGACCTAAGTCAATGTAGCTCCCTAGTGGAGGTGTCAGAGGCATATGCCCTATCTTATTCACCCATCAAGGTGCTTGATCTAACTTTCCAAGGTTATATTGGTCGCACATATCTTGCAACTGATGCTTTGCATTGCTTCTACTTTGTTGCACTGCCGTTATCTTAGTTTACACATCGTGTATGTGAATACGCCTTGCCTATCCATTTTCAGTACATATTCCATCTGTCGTCATACCATATTTATCCATTCAAATGTTGTTTTTGTGTATCAGACGTTCAAAAGGAAGAGGGCGATTGCTGATCGTGGAGGACTACGAGCAAAGTATTTTCAAAAGGTAGTGACACCTGATAAATCAAATAGCCCATTAGGTGTAGTTGCAACATCACGTGACCCACAAAACACCCCAACTCTAGCAGACTCTAGCCCTACTACACTGGTCATTCTTGATGCCCCAACTCAGCAGACCCCAACTGCAGCAAACACTATGATGATGCCAGTTGACATAGCACCAGCTCTACGACGCAAAACCCCCATTCCAGCAAAGAGTACACCAAATCCAGTTGCCAAATCCCTTTTTGAACCAGAGAGAGCCCCAATTGCAGCAAATAGGACCCCTGTTCCATTTCTTCCTAGTTTAGAAGATGAAGCTTATATTGTTGTCAGGAACTTTGTGCGCATCTTTCCTTCACGGAAAGATTAAACCGCAGACACAGAACAATTTCCAGTCTTCCTCTGCAACTTACGTGTAAGTAATGTACTAATTTTATTCATGGTATTTACTGCATATGTTTCTGCTGATAGAAGACAGAAGATTTCATTCTTTTAAATAGGCGAGGACCAAACTGGATTGTCAAGATGAGCAAGGGTTGGTTGCGCTTTTCAAGCACTCGTTGATGAAGTATCGTTTGTACCCGAGGCAAGCGCACTTCGATGGCAAGACTCTAAACGAAATTTCTGTAAAGTCTCTGGTGCTACATTTATCAGACAGTGACTGGAATAATCATGTTAGACATTGGTCTTGTCTAAAGCGTATGGTACTGTCTATGATATCACATCACAATATGAACTACATTTCTGCATTTGCCTTAACGTCTCACTTGTACAAAAACTGTTAGCATAAGAACATTCATTCTCAAGGGACCACAAAATCTCGCAACTATACTGCACACTGCATTGCTCTTATGAGTACCTCTTGCCCTGCATGACCATACTTACTTTCATAGCAGTTTCATTATTTAGCATCACTACACATGTTAGCCTCGTTATCGTCCATTTGGTGGACATTATAAGATCCGTATGGACTCTTACATAAATTTAGAATCAATGCTTTTTGAAGAGGTTTAGCTCTACAGTCCTCTTGTAAGGACTGAACGTCGTCTATCACTGTACTTACCCCTATTGAGGGATTGGTGCAGAAATGTAGGCCCTTGCTCTTGGCAGTACATTTTGTCCTGTAAAGCTTGTACTTCCAGGGTGTCGGTGGGAAACGACACCTATGGGATCACTGGTATCCCATCTACGGTTGGCGGGCGCGGGGTTGTGCATAGAGCGGGTCTGGCGGTCGGCACAAGGATCGTTTACCCAGGTTCGGGCCGCGGAAACGCGTAATACCCTAGTCCTGCTTTGATGTATATTTGAGTGTTCTTTAGTTCTTGAACTAGCTACAGTGTCTCCCTAGTTCCAAAGATCTAAATCCCCCTCCAATATGCCTCGGGCCTCCTTTTATAGACAAAAGGGGTCGCCACAGTGGCACACAAGAGGTGGAAAGGTGCATCGCGGCTGAGTCTATCCTCTAGCACCGTCAGACAAACACATTTAATGCGCTGCCGACGTGCCCCTCTTGCTTTATCGGGGACGGCAAGGAAGCTCGTCCCAGCTGTCACCGCCTCGCATGGCTCCGACATGCGTCCGAGCCAATGAGGCGTTGTAGCGCCACATTGGCTGGCTGCTGGGCTGTCATGATGGTGGATCCTTCATGAAGATCCGCATGCCACCACGCAGGTGCTTGCTGAGTCGGTGTGGAGGCCCAGGCTGCCACGCAGACGCCTGCCCAACTGGTTGAGCTAGCAGTTGCATGGGAGTGGCGATGGAGTCTTGGCAGAAATGGGCCTAGCTACGGCCCCGCAGACATCCTCGGCAAGGGTCTTGTTGTGGCACCGCGTCCGTCCCCGGCAAGGATCTTGCCGGGGGTCTCATGGATTTCCTTGGCAAGGATCTCGCCAAGGATCGTCGTCTTCTGGTTCTCATCTGATCGTGTGTATTTATGATCTCTACAAAGATCTGCATGCCACCATGGAGGTGCCTTCCGAGCCTTGGTTTTGATGTGGCTGATGTCGTCGGAAACCCTTGGGCTCAAGGGTGGCGCGCTCTGCTGGCGTCAGGCAAGTTGCCCCGGCAAGGATCTTGCTGGGGCTGCGGAAGCCACCCCGGCAAGAGTCTTGCCAGGGGAGTCCACCTCACCCTCTTGCTCTCTTTTGTGCCCCTGGTCTTGGCGATGCTCTGGCTGTCTGGCGCTCCGGCATCCCTCCTCTGCCCTGCTCAGTGCGGTCGTGGGCGCGGCTCTGACGGCCCGTGCACAAGTAAAGGGGTGCAAAAGGAGAGCCCCTACTCGCAGCCGCCATGGCTCCCAAAACCAGCAAAGGCAAAGGAGTGGCCAAGGACGCCGGGAGGACGGAGCCGCCGGAGAGTTAGTCGGCGGCGCGGCGGATGCAGCTCGCCTACTTTCCCTCGACGGTCGATGCGATCCATCTTCGGGACAACTTCAAGGCCCTGTGGGGGTGCAAGACGGGGGGAGAGACGACGGGGCATCCATCCACGTGCATCATCCCCAGTGATTTCGCCAAGGCCGGTCCGAATCGGTACCCATTCTTCGTCGACTACTTTTCCTGTGACCTCTGCCCCCCTTTCTCCGATTTCTTCAACAATGTCATGCACACCTATGGCTTCCACCTTCTGGATTTCACTCCAAATGTCGTGGCGTGCATGGCCCTTTTAGCCCATCTCCGCGAGGGCTTCGCTGGTGTGCATCCCGAAACGGCGCTTTTCCGCCACTACTTCTATCCTCGGATCCAGAGGGGAGGCACCATTTTTGGTTGTGTCGCCTGGATCCCAAGGACCCTGGAGAAGGGGACGTATCCAGAGGGTGCTCAGAAGGAGAGGTGGGAGGAGTGGCGGAGCCGGTGGTGCCGGATTGAGGAGGAGGACCCACAGGAATTTTGCCAGGTTCGCCAGGCACCGCCGGTTCGCAGAGATGACTGGGGCGATGTCGACCCCCAGGATGGGAAGCTCACGGTCGCCATCACCAGAATCCATCGCCTCACAGTTGCCGAGTTCACCCTGGAATGATTGGTGCGGATTTCATCCGTCGTCGCATCGCTCCACTCCACAACAAGGGGACGCTGGCCTGGTTCTTCAGGAATGCGGCTGACATCATGCGGCTCCGCCCCGGCCTGAACCACAACTTCACGGTGATGGGGCACGCCCACTTCTGCCAGCGGCTTTTTCAGCTTGACGTGAACCGTGATGGCAGGGCCAAGAGGACCAGCAAGTTCGCGAAGGCCGGCAAGGTCTCCAAGGGGCCCCTATTTGGGTTATCGGTGGGGGTGGTCCCGCTGAAAGTGCGTTATATCGACTAGAGGGGGTGAATAGGCGATTTTTATGAAATTCTTCACTGAGGAATTTGCCGGTGAGGAAATTCCTTAGCGAAGATCTACTAGCAGCGGAATAAGTACTCAAAAGTAAACATAACAGAATACAAGCATAGTCATCATGATGAAATGAAGACAGGCACATAGTACAGGAAGCGTAATCACAGGATAACACAGGATGAAGACAAACAGACTGAAGAAATTTGTCACAGCCCTAGATTAGCCATCGTTTGGCTTTGCTTGATCTTCATGCATCGTGTCTAATTTTATCTGAAACTTGAAATAGGGGGTGTTCAAACCCTAGCACTTTGAAATTCAATTAGGTCTAGCAAAGAAAACTGCATTCAATGAACCCAAAATGTTCTACTTTGATGTTTCATATTTTTGGCAATGGTTTTGATCCATACCAAAAATAATGAACATTTTTAAGGAACAATTTGGGCACTGAATTTAAGTCATAAAGTATTTGAATTGGGGCATTAATTGCTATAAATATTATTAAATGCTCCAACAATTCTGAAAAAACTAAGGGCCTCTGAGATAATTCAGTAATTGCCCATGATTAATTTCAGGATTTATAGAAGTGACTTGGTGTTTTTACTAAATCAAAAACAAACTTGCAAAATAGAAAACAGAACAGAAAAAAAGAGAGGAGAAAGGAACCTACCTGGCCCACTTACCTATAGCCGGCCCAGCTGGACCAGCCCAGCCCACCAGGGGCACCGCTATCTTCAATCTCTGCCAGTAGGCAGAGGCGATGTAGCACGCGCGCACGCGGAGGCCTCCACCTCCTGCTTCGCGGTGGCAGCCTCCCCGACATCCTCGCGACGCCACGGAGACGCCCCGAGACCCCTCTCTCCTCTCCCTCACTCTCTGCTCTCCTTCCCCTCCCCTGGCTCTCTCCCTCGCACACACCGAATGCAGCCGCCGCCGCCGCTCGCTGTTGCCACGGCCACTGGCCCTCCCTCGCCCATCCAACGTGATCGAGAGCTCCGCCACGCCGTCCCCGTCAACTCCACCGAGCCACGTGAGCTGGGAAGCACCGCAACGCCCTCGACGTCGTCGTCTTCTACCTCGGGCCACCGAGATCTCCGGCTCCAATTCGCGCCAACCGGGTCATCCCCAGCCTCGCCGTCTGCACCCTTCACCTCACCGTGAGCCCTGGTCCCTTTCCCCCTTCTTTCCTTGTCGTCCGCGTGTTGTAGCGCAGTACCCTGCGAGCTCCCGCGCCGCCGTCCACCATGGCCGGTTGGCCCGTGCTCTTGAGCTCTTCCGCTCGCAGCCGAGCATAGCAACGCGCTCAGCGCGTCTCCAGGAGCTCAAAACACCCAACCGCTGCTCCTAACGTGCTCTGCGGCGTCGACTCGGTCGATGCCCGAACTCCGGCCGCCGCTCCGCCCGTCGCTGCCGCCGCTACACTGCACCCCGGTACCTGCCGCTGCCTCCTTTAGATGCGCCGCACCTCTAGCTCGCCATAGCGGCAAACCGCGTCGCAAACGGCCGCCTGTAGCGCGAGCCCGAGCAACTCCGGCGAGCCTCTGCCGCGGGATATGGTCGCCGGCGCTTAGTCCGGCGATGCTGACGTGGCATGATTAGTTAGGGTTAATGACGCAGTTAGTAACACCCTGGGACACAGACAGCCGGGCCCCACTACCTAACTAACCGGCTAATTAAGTAAGATTAAGATTATTCTAATTACAGTGGGCCCACGTGTCATCTTTGACTATGCTGATGTGGGCGTTGACCCGACCCCACCTGTATGTGACCTAGGTAGCACTGGGTCACTGACGAGTGGGCCCCGCTGGTCAGGTTTGACCTGGACCGCGCCTGTTGACCGCTGACATCACAGTGACATCATGCTGATGGAGTAATGCATTTTCTAGATTTATTTAATTCAGGAAATTATAGGAAATGTTTAAAACTTTAAAAATTCATAGAAATTCAACCGTAACTCCAAATGAAATAATTTATATATGAAAAATCATCAGAAAAATTCAAGGAATCCATCTGTACCATTTTCATGCATGTTTGAACAATGTTTGTCCTCTGTTTTGGACAAAAGAAATAAAGGGCATTTAAATAACCACATGTGGAGTTTGAATTTGAATCTTAGGTTCAAACCAACTTCATTTAACCTGTTGCTAGTTGCATTAGATCAAACCACAGCATATTGCCATGTCATGATCATGCATCATATTGAGCATTGCATTGATTGTGTCCTTTCTCTGTTGCCGGTATTTGTCCCCTCTCGATAGACGTTGTTTCGACGTTGTGATCGTTGACACTGATGAAGACTCAATGCTATCTTCAGAAGTGCCAGGCAAGCAAAACCCCCTTGTTCATTCCGATACAATCCCACTCTCTCGCTCCTGCTCTCTTTTACTGCATTAGGACAACAACGTTTCAATTGTTACATGTTGCGGTAGCTGAACCCCTTTCCTCTGCATGACCTGTCATTGCCACAATAAATAGATGAAACCCACTAGCATGAGTAGGAATTGCTTGAGCCCTGATGTGCCTACTCATTCATGCTTGTTTGTCATGCCTGCTACTGCTTAGAGTTGAGTCAGGTCTGATTCATCGGGAATGAATTGGAACGTGGTGAACATGTCCTACCGTTGAGAGCTAAGTGTGTGAACATGATTTGGTAAAGGTAGTGGTGAGAGGCCATGTAGGAGTACATGGAGGGTTGTCTCATTGCAGCCGTCCTCAGGAACTGAGTTCTGTGTTTCTGATCCATGAACAGTTACTACCACACATTGGGTTCCGGTAACTCGGCCCCTCTCGGCTTATTAATCAACTCGATCTCTGTCCAGGAGTTGCAACTAGTTTCTGGTGTTTGTAGGTAGTGTTAGTAGTCTACCAAGTGGCACCCGGTACAGGTGGGCTTGGGACAGACTAGGCACAGTGGCACGGTGTACCAAGTGGCACCCGGATGGTGGGCTTGGGAACCCTGCACACATCGTTTGGGGCCGTGAGCGACACCCCGGCCGGATCTCCTTGTGGATGGAACCCGAATAGGCGATAAACCTGGACTAGAGACTTGTTGGTTAGTCAGGTCGTGGCCGACTCCCTCGCCCGGCTTCCGCTTGAAGGTTGCCGAGGTACATGACGTGTACAGGGCGATAAGTGGCGAGAGCGTGTGTGAAGAAGTACACCCCTATAGGGTTATCATTATCTATTCGAATAGCCGGATTCCTCGGATATGGAAACTTGGACCCCTTGCATAGTTCATAGACAAGTGAAAGTGGATACTCTAAAACTCGCAAGATAAGCATGAGTGCTATGGATGGCGTTCTCGCAGGGAGACGGGAGCGGATCCATAGTGGTGTATTGGTATGGTGAATTTGTGGACTCGTGTGCGCCACCTCAAAAGAGTTACTTGCAGTCGTAGTTCAGGTTAGCCACTAAGTCAAAGCTGGCTTGCTGCAGTTAAACTCCACCACCCCCTTTGTTGATACCGATGCATATGTAGTTAGTTCTGATGTAAGTCTTGCTGGGTACATTTGTACTCACGTTTGCCTATTTTATGTTTTTGCAGAGAGACGTCAGTCTCGCTAGTAGTTCCGTGTGGACTTCGATGTTTAGCTTGTTACCTCAGCTACGATCTTGTGCCCTCGGCAGGATCTGGTACATAGTCAGGCTTCTAGGCCTTTTCCATTTGTAGAGGTCTGTACTCAGACATGTTAAGCTTCCGCTTGTGCTCTGACTTGTATGCTCTGAATGTTGGGTCATGAGACCCATGTTTGTAATATCTCGCTCCTCGGAGCCTAATGAATAAATACTTGAGTCGTAGAGTTATGTTGTGATGCCATGTTGTATTCACACATATTGAGCATATTGTGTGTATGATTGAAATGCTTGATATGTGTGGGATCCGACAATCTAGTTGTTTATCCTTGGTAGCCTATCATATGGGGAAATGTAGTCTAGTGCTTTCTGAGCGATAGTAGTCCGCTACAGCCCGGTTCATTGGAGTCCTGCTAGCCCAGCACTACTGCTCAGGACACTTGACTGGCCGGCATGTGATTCACTTCGTTCCTGTGTCTGTCCCTTCGGGGAAATGTCATGCGGTGACATCCGGAGTCCTGCCTAGCCTGCTACAGCCCGGGTTACTGGAGTCCTGTTAGCCCAGTGCTACAGCCCGGATTCACACGCTGTTGACCGACATGCTCGAGGTTGATTCATGTATGCCTGTCCCGATGGGTTAGTGCCGCTTTGGGTTCACGACTAGCCATGTCGGCCCGGGTTCTCTGTCATATGGATGCTAGCGACACTATCATATACGTGAGCCAAAAGGCGCAAATGGTCCCGGGCCAGGTAAGGTGGCACCCGTGGAAATACCGTGCGTGAGGCCGCAAAGTGATATGATGTGTTACATGCTAGATCGGTGTGACTCAGGATCGGGGTCCTGACAGCGTTGGTATCAGAGCCTGACTGCCTGTAAGATTACCAAGCCAAACTGGTCGAAGTCGTGTCTAGAAATGCTTTAGTTATATAAGGGAATTGATTGTGGATGGGAACGTAAGGCTCTTTTTACTCCTTATCCTCATGACCTTCTGATCTGAGTCATCTTATCTTTTCTACGGGGTTAAGAACTAAGCTTCTCTTCTATCTCTCAGGATGACGTGTTACTAAACCGTAGTTGCCTAGGATTGTTGAGTTCAAGCCTCAGTTCAGTTCCTACTATTTCCATATGTTCATAGCTGGCCTCAGAACCTTGATATTGAGTATTGAGTGGTTATGCGACCATTTTGCAGGATGTCTGAAATCTTTTTGAGCATTTACAGCCGTTATGCTGTCCGACTCATCCCAGGATTCTAACTAGTCTGATGCATTTGCAAATTCCTTCTTCCATTACTGACATTCCTTTACGCCAGATTAACCATACTAATCGGTGAGTTGAGGCACTCTGTTGCCTCAACATATAGGTTGGAGCTAGTATTATGACCCTAGGTGTCTTAGAGGATCACCTAGTAATTCTAGCCATGATTTGTGTTCCGGTGTGATGATTCTGGCCACCATTCTCGAAAGCATCCCGTGATGCCATTTAGTAGTAGGTATTCTACTCATGGGTTCTTGAACCCGAGATTCACCCTACTTACCTCATGTTGATAGTATTTGCTAGTTCCCTTTAGAATATTAGTAATCTTTGCGATAGTCCTCGAGGTCCGTGGTATTTCTTTCTTCCAAATACTACAAACCACTAATAGCAGAAGTTTGTTGGATCAAAGATCACAACAAGAGTGCTCTTAATGAGTTATTGATTCATATTGTAACTCCGCCAGTTCTATCATTCTGCATGGGTTATCCGGAAGAAATATGTTGAACTCGTTCGACATGCTAATCTATGCATCACAACTTAGAAAATTATATGTTCCCTGAGTTGTTCCCTTTAGTTGTATTCCGACCTTAGCCTATCAGTTGATAGTCAAGAGTATGTGTGCATTCGTGTTTATCGGTGCCTTTTACTCTTGTGGTCCATCAAGCCATTCTATTTCAGAATGACTAGGAGAGGCAAAGTCTAGAACCTCATCCATATCTAGGATTGGGTCAAAGCAATTGTATTCCGTGGATCAAAATGCCAATCCAGCTTTTGCTCTGCTCTACCTTGGAGTGTTACCATCTTTATGTCAAGAGTGTCATGAGAATTGCACCACCTCTTATGAATTCTTGACGCAGTAATACTTCTTGCCATCATTGTTCATTCCTCGGTTCCCGTGTTCTTGTAACCGGAATACCGACAAGTGAATTGTGATGTGTGAAATCAATACCCCTAGCAACCCCGTTGCTTGGCAGTTAATGGACAACACTCTCATTCTTAGTGTGATGGTTATTAAATCATCATCCTAAGATTGATCGTGCTACCTAGTCCTTATTTCTGGTGCACTCTTCAATCAAGGAGTGAGGATTATTCAATCCCTTACTCTTTTGATCATGTCGTCTTGCCTTGAAAAGCAAGATTGTTCTCGAGCTTAGAGACATATCGGTGATTCGTGAATTTCCGGATATCTTCATGGGAGTATCACCAGGTCGTCCCCTGACCGATATGTTGAGTTCGTGATCAAGTTGGTTTTCCAATAAACCACTCTTTCTCCAAGAATCTGTGTTGGATACCCTGAGCTAGTTGGTTAAGCTAAACAACAACTTGGAGAGTTGGAAGATAAAGGCTATATCTGAATTAGTTCTTTCCAAAGGGATATCTCTTTGTATATGTGTGTTGAAGAAAGATGATATCTTCATCGATTAATCTCTGTGACCAATTGGTGGAGCTATTGTTTTGTCCAAACTTTGACTTAAGTATGGGCCATTGTCAAGTCAAATCAGAACCAACGATGTTCGTAATGTTGTCTTACTCGTGGTTGATCCCTCGAGCATACACCACTATATCTTTTGGTCTGACCAATACTATCACCATGTTCACATAATGGTGGAAGTCCAGTGATATGGAAATTCTGATGATTTGTTGTTGAGCCCATCAGCAGCATTTTGTCTCCCCCATGATTTATGTTGAACATCAACCTAGTGTTGGAAACTTTATAAGCAATGCCTTCGTGTTCCGTTCATGAAGCTTATGCTTGGATGAAAGAAGTGACTTCCTCTAATTCATGTGCACTCAATGTAAGTTGCCGCCATGAATTTGAGAAAGGTTTGTTTGTTTCCCTTGGAATCATCCCAAGTCAGTCATGCATGTGTTCGAAGCATTCTATGGTTTGGCAGATTAATTACCTCCAGTCCATATGTGTCCCTAGCACACCAAGCCACTAATTGATTTGTTCAAGGAGAAGAAGTTCCTTCCTAGGAGCAAGACTTATGTAAGGACTTCGATATCCTTGATGATGGTTCCCCACCGAACTTGGTAGTGTTTTACTATAAGACTACTACGTGGTCATGCTTGTCTTGGACAACGGGTTCACAGGTTTGTAGCAGAACCAGCTCATGTTTTGGAGCTTACTAACGTAGTTCATTTCACGAGAATCTCGCAACGTCGTCTCGTCGATTTGTGTTGCAAACTTTCATTTTCTTTCTAGACTCGATGAGTCTGGATTATCCTGACACCAACCAGATCTGAATCTCAGGCAGATATGATGGTTGGACCTTTTCCCAGGAATTATAATGTTGGTCTTTCTAAACCGGTAAGGTGGCACCCGTGGAAATACCGTGCGTGAGGCCGCAAAGTGATATGATGTGTTACATGCTAGATCGGTGTGACTCAGGATCGGGGTCCTGACAGCGTTGGTATCTAGTTGTTTAGCTTGTCGTGGCCAACACACCCAGCTGGAAGACCTATCATTGTAGTATCTTGATTGAGGAAGTTGGCCACCTCCTCATAAGGATTTCGTAGGATTTACTCCAGTAGTTATTCCTTATGGATTCTTGTGCTCCCGAAGTCCGACCTTTTACTTGATGTTCTAGATACCAAACCATATCTATAAATGGTTTACGCTACCACATCAAGGAGAACATTAGAAGCAGAGTGCTAAATGTCTCTTGATCGATCATCCAGATTTTGTTTCCCTGGCCTCGCTAAGGTGAAATCTAAGAAAGTGTTATCTTCCTTTGCATCTGCATCATCCATCACCACTCATCATGGTGGTATGTTGTGTTGCCAGGATCCTTGACACGGATATGGGTAAAACCTTGATGAATATGGAGATGCTCAAGTTCTTGAGAGCACGTGCAAGCACTAGGTTTTACCGTTGGCGTTAACTGGGATTTGCTTCCAGTTTCCTCGGTTATGTTATAACCTTTTCAAACAATGGACTCACTCTCGACTGTTGAGTTCTTCCCCAGTTACCAGAATCATTCCCAACATTTGCATTTTGTTCCCAGCTTGCACCTCAGTAGTTGTTGTTCAGGACCATCTTCAAAAGTGGACTTACCATGGGTCCCATCCATTTCCGATGATAAGCAAAATCATCCATTGCGTTGTCTTCAACAAGGTAGTCCACATCATCCTTTCTAGTCCAAGTATGTCATTCTTTTGAACTCCTTCAAATGATCGATTGTGATTGCCTTAGGCTGGTATAGAGAATTTTATTGATCTTTGGATCAAAAGTAATTCTTTTTGCCACTTAAGGGAAATGCTCTACGAGACACCTTTCCCTAAGGTGTCCCGTTATGGAATCATGGTAATTACTTCCTCGCTACTTAGAAACCATGCACCATCTATTTAAGCGTGGGATTGTTGCCCACCAAATCAAACCTCATCGTTGTTCTTCCATCCCTCTCGATGTGTGTTTTGTGTCTCAGCTCAAGAGATGTTCTAATGTCTCACTCCAGGAGTTGATCTTGAGTGCTCGATCCTCGAGGAGATCGATTCCTGTAGAATTTCTTTCTGCCGTCATCATGCTGGATGAAGATCCCAAAAGCAAAGACGTTAAGATCAAGATGATGCAATGAATCAACATCCTCGGGAAGGGCAGTTGGATCGAGAAGCCCGTGATAGTTTTGTGACCCCTCTGTCTTCTTACTCCACTTCTTGAATCTCGAGACGAGATTCTTGTTTAGTGGGGGTGAGTTGTCACAGCCCTAGATTAGCCATCGTTTGGCTTTGCTTGATCTTCATGCATCATGTCTAATTTTATCTGAAACTTGAAATAGGGGGTGTTCAAACCCTAGCACTTTGAAATTCAATTAGGTCTAGCAAAGAAAATTGCATTCAATGAACCCAAAATGTTCTGCTTTGATGTTTGATATTTTTGGCAATGGTTTTGATCCATACCAAAAATAATGAACATTTTTAAGGAACAATTTGGGCACTGAATTTAAGTCATAAAGTATTTGAATTGGGGCATTAATTGCTATAAATATTATTAAAATATTATTAAATATTATTAAACAAGACTAAGCAGAAGTTCACGGTCAGTCATCACGCGCGGAGCAGTGGCTTGAGGAGTGGACTTAGGTGCATTGGCAGAGTCATGTGTGGCAGAGTCATCATTGGTGGAATAAGATGCAGCTTTGTGAAACTGACCATCCAATGGACGAATGCCTTCATCAATTACAGCTGGTGCCTTGCCCTTTCCATCAACTGAGGAATATGTATGCTTGAGGACTTCAATTGGGGGCAAGTAGTTGAGGTGATTCTAGAAATCAGCTTTGTAGTTGAGTGAAGACCTTGTCCAGAGGAATCTCATAATCCAAGGTGCATAAGGCTTTAGCTCAAACGGAGACAGTGCAACATTGGCCATAGTCCTCATGAAGAAATCATGATAATTGACAGGAATGCCATTAACGATTTTGAATACCAGATTCTTCATGATGCCAACAATTTCCTCATCAGATGAGTCGTGGCCTTTGATGGGACTGATTGTCCTCGTAAGAATACGATAGAAAGTTCTGGGCACGCACAACAATTCCTTCACGAGGAATTTGGTTCCTGGTGCCTGACCTGGTTTCAAAGGCTTCATCAGGACCTGCATGTAATGATGTGTGAGCTCAGGTTCAACGCCAGCCTCTTCAGCTGTGAACTGAGGCATAGGCGAGGAGATGATAGGTGTTGAAGGGATTGCATCCACTTCAATTTCTTCATCCAACGGTTCAGACGAAGCAACAAAAGGAGTTTGTTCATCCGATCCGCTAGGTATCACATATTCTTCATCAAAAGGAACAAGGTCCTTTGATGGCCTGGTTGAGATGGGAACAGCATCAATCGGATTTGCAAACGAACTTGTCATAGGCTTCATTTTCTTCGGAGCTGAAGAATCTGAAGCAGCTGATGCTTTCCTTTTCTTCACTGCAGCACCCTCTGCAGCCTTGGTCTTCTTCACATCTCATATAGATGGAAGGATTGGAGTTGAAGTTGGTGCAGGAGCAGCTAAGGAATCTGGTTGACTTTCTTCAGGCACAACTGATGCAGTTGCCCTGAGTTCTTCAGTTTCTTCAGGCACACCACTAGTGGGTGCCCTGGCAATTTCTTCAGCGGCTGGAATGCAGTCATCAGCCCTGGACCTCACATTATCTTCAGCACCCTGATTATCATCAGCGGTGCTGGCATTTTCTTCAGTAGGCTGAGCAGATGCTTCAGCCTGAGGAATTTCCTGTTGCGTTGGGGCTGCAACATTGGAAGTGAAGTTATTCGCAAGTTTCACAAAATGAACCTTGGCTCCAAGCCAATAAGAGCGATATGCGTCAAAGTTGTCACTGAGTTTCTTAACCTCAGTCTGCATAGTGACAAGTTCTTCAGTTGTCATAGAGACAACGTTTTTCTTCAGATAGCGCTCTTTCTTGTACTGCGCTTTCTTGATCTTCCTGGCCTTCTCAAATTTCCACTTTTCTTCTTGAATGAAGTGGGTCAGCATGTGACTCTGGTCAGGAGTCAGCTTGAAGTCAGGCAAGGGAGTGTTGGGGTCCTTGTGCCAATCATCAATGTAGTCGAGTATCAGCTTGGGATCCAAAAGCAGTGGCACTTCTGATCCTTTGGCTCTAGCGGCCCTGACTTGCTTCTTTTGAGGACTTGGGCAAGGACCTCGTCCAGCAGTGGCCTTTTTCTTCAGCAGTGAGGGGCCAGCTGAGGAACTTGGTGCAACTGAGGAACTAGCTGAGACACCTAAGGCAATGGAGATGCCGGCAGTCCTTTGGCATGAAGCGAGATGCACAGGTGCTGAGGATTTGGTCAGAACAGCTGAAGGCTTTGGCGGAGAAGCTGAGGACTTTGGAGGAACAGGAGCAGCATGAGGAATTGACCGGGAGGGCTTTGATTATTCTGGCCGTGAGGGCATTGCCGAGGAACTTGGCCTGCGTGCCGGCTTCTTAGACATAGCCTTCTTTGGCTTGACAGCCGAGGCCTCAGCAGAGGCAGCAGCAGCGGCAGAGTCTTCATTGAATTTCCTCACTGCTTCTCTGGCTTGCTTAGCCAACTTGGTTTGGCGCTTGGCCCATTCATCAGGATAGTCCTCACCGTACTTGAGGCTGGTGGGATCTGCTATTTGGCCAGGTGCCAATGGAGCTCTTGGGCATGGAGGATTGAGTGCGAATTTCTTCATGTACTTAGGAGTGACATATCTATACTCCCTCCTTTCTCTTGCCCATCTCCTCTCTATCCTCTGTTTGCGCACTTTGCGCTCATTCTTGGTTTCCTTAGTAGGTGTGCAGTACCCATCATATATGTCATTAGGGATTTCAAACGCTGTATTTACCTCAGGCCTCTTTCCTCCCTTCTGTGGCCTTTTAGCATCAGCCATTTTCTTCAGTTGAGGAATTTGAACAATCGAATTCTCTGAAGAAGTATGCAACTTTTCTTCGAGGAACACTGCAAATGAGTTAAGTTGATGAGAACCTAGTGATTCAGCAGCTGACATGTGTACCTATGAACCAAGTATAGTTGTGAGGAATTTGGAGAGGTCATATGTGTTCTTAGAAGGTTTTTCAAAAAGAAAAGTTTGAGGAATTTGACCAGATGAGTCTTGAAGATTTTCACTAAGAGTTCTTTGTCTTAGGTTCCAGAGTTGTATAGATCGAAGATCCACACAATTGAGGAATCTTGAAGAAAAAGGATGCTTAGAGAAATGAATCAAGAACAGATGACTTGTGAGGTGTTCAGTGTGTGAAGATATGAAGAAAAACACTTTTGAAGATTTTGTAGATAATCATTCGAATCAATGAGTGCAGTAAAAGTAACTTGTAATTACCCTGGACGAAGAACACGACAAACTGGAGTGAGGAGATGTGAAGTTCGTCTGTGCAGATCTTCCACGCCCTAACTTGGCGAAGGAAGACGGCTACGGCGGCGACGGAGTGAAGATGTCCGCGGTCAGCGCGAGTACATCGGCTACGAGGTCGAGGCAGTGAAGCTCTTCCTCACCGGCGATGATGAAGTAGCGGCGGCGCTAGGGTTTGAGAAGCTCGAGCTGGAGAGAGAGGTCGAGCGGAGTAAAAGAAGTGAGGAAGGGAAGGAGGGGTATTTATAGCCACGGTGAAAAACTTCTTGCCCGAAGAAATTGGACGAACGTGCCCCTGACCCTTCTCATTCGCATGACATGTGTCACCCACGTAGTGAGAGGTGGAGATCATGTTAGATCGTGGGTGAGTGGATAAGTGTATCGTGGGATGCGGAATGGTTTGAGCGGCAAAGCCGAAAATTTAGATAAGGTAGGTTTTAAAGTTCCGTTCGCAATTTCTTCAGCTGACAAGGACACAGTGAAGATTTTGAACGAGTTTCAGATAGAACGCACATGAAGAATTTGTGAACAGATTGGGTTGAGTAAAGCATAGAGGGGAAGGGTCTGATCACATTCACTTAGCAGAAAACCAACTTGAAGAAATAGCAATAAGTGAATGCTGTAGAGGACATAAACTCATATATATATATATAGCCAATGAAGAAAAATGATAGAACCAGTGAAGACTATGCAAAGTTGAAGAATATGAATAATTGAGGAATTTCAACTTTTGGTGGTGGCGTGACCCACCGTATAAGAATGATGATTTCAGACACCGCGTACAATTATCGTAGGGTTCTGAGAATCAAATTCTTCTTTAATTTCTTCACACTAAGAGTGTCATTCTTCATTGATTGAAGAAAAACGTTTCTTCATGTGTTGCACATCTAAGTCATCAATGTTGCATAAGTGTTAGGATGAGTGTCCTTTTCAAAGAACATTCGAAGATTCTAGGATATTTAGCTCACACCGCAACTTGCTAAATCTCTTCTCATCCAAGGGCTTTGTGAAGATATCGGCTAGCTGTTCTTCAGTCTTCACATGCTCAACAGAAATGTCGCCCTTCAACACATGATCATGAAGAAAATGATGACGAATCTGAATGTGCTTTGTCTTTGAGTGCTGAACTGGGTTGTGAGCAATCTTGATGGCACTCTCATTGTCACAGAGGAGAGGCACATTCTTCATGTTGACGCCGTAGTCCTTGAGAGTTTGCTTCATCCATAGCAATTGGTCACAGCAAGAACCAGCGGCAATATACTCAGCTTCAGTAGTACATAGTGATACGCAGTTCTGTTTCTTCGAGGACCAACAGACCAAAGATCGTCCGAGGAAATGATATGTACCAGATGTTGACTTGCGATCCACAAGATCACCAGCATAGTCAGAGTCAGAATATCCAACAAGATCAAAAACCAAGCACTTGGGGTACCATAATCCAAGTGTTGGTGTGTGAGCTAGATATCGAAGAATATGCTTCACAGCCTTATGGTGTGATTCCTTCGGTGTAGCTTGAAATCGGGCACACATGCAAACACTAAGCATTATATCTGGCCTAGATGCACATAAGTACAATAAGGAACCTATCATGGAGCGGTATACCTTATGATCGAAGTCAATACCATTTTCATCAGTGCACAGATGGACATTTGTGGGCATAGGAATTTTGACGCCTTTGCAATCTTGCATGCCGAATTTCCTCAATACATCCTTGAGGTATTTCTCCTGAGAGATGAATATGCCATTGTGTTGTTGACGAATTTGAAGACCTAAGAAGAATTTCAACTCTCCCATCCTAGACATTTGATATTCTTCACTCATCATATAGGAAAATTCATCACTATAACATTGGTCAGTACAGCCAAAGATAATATCATCAACATATATTTGGCACACAAATAATTCACCATCATAAGATTTAGTGAAAAGAGTAGGGTCGAGTGAACCGGGTTTGAAGCCTTTCTTCATGAGGAGTTCCTTCAAGGTATCATACCAAGCCCATGGGGCCTGCTTGAGTTCATAGAGGGCCTTGTTGAGTTTGAAGACTTTGTCAGGATTCTTTGGATCTTCAAAACCTGGGGGGTTGAGCAACATATACTTCTTCCTCAAGCTTACCATTGAGGAATGCACTTTTCACATCCATTTGATATAAAGTGATATCATGATGGTTAGCATAAGCAAGTAATATGCGAATAGCCTCAAGTCTAGCAACATGTGCAAAAGTTTCATCGAAATCAATTCCTTCAACCTGTGTGTAGCCTTGAGCTACAAGCCGTGCCTTATTCCTCACCACAAGGCCATTTTCATCTTGCCTGTTGTGGTAGATCCACTTTGTGCCGATGATATTGTGCTTGCGAGGATCTGGACGTTTGACCAGTTCCCAGACATTGTTGAGCTCCAACTGATGTAATTCTTCTTGCATGGCCTGAATCCACTCACGCTCCAGAAATACTTCATCTACCTTAGTGGGCTCTGTAATAGAGACAAAAGCATACTGCCCACAAAAGTTAGACAAATGTGAAGCTTTTGAGCGTGTGAGAGGACCTGGCGCTTTGATGTCATTGATGATCTTTTCAACTTGCACTTGTTTTGCAATGCGAGGATGAGCTGGTTGTCATTGAAGAGTTTGATCAGCGTTTTCTTCAGCACCATTTTCTTCAGCATTTTCTTAAGGTGCATTAGCTCGACGTTCTTCATGTTCTGGAATGAATTCTTCAACAGATTCTTTAGTAGGAATGACATCCTCAGTAGCCTTGAACTTGATAGTTTCCTCAGGTGCTGGTTCATCTATCACAGTAGGTAGGTGCTCTCTTTGCGAGCCATTAGTTTCATCGAACCGCACATCTACAGTTTCAACAACTTTGTGAAGAACATTGTTAAAGACTCTGTAGGTGTGCGAGTCCTTTCCGTAGCCAAGCATAAAACCTTCATGTGCTTTCAGTGCAAATTTTGAGTTGTGATGAGGATCTCTAATCCAACATTTAGCACCGTAGACTTTGAAATAACTTACATTGGGTTTCTTATCAGTGAGGAGTTCATAGGCAGTCTTTTTGAAGAATTTAGAAGATATACTCTGTTGATGATGTGGCACGCAGTATCAATTGCCTCAGTCCAGAAACGACGAGGCGTTTTGTATTCATCAAGCATAGTGCGAGCCATCTCAGCAAGAGTCCTGTTCTTGCGCTCCACGACGCCATTCTGCTGAGGAGTGTAGGGAGCAGATAACTCATGAGTAATACCAAGTTCATCAAGATAGTCATTGAGACCAGAATTCTTGAACTCAGTGCCATTGTCACTTCTGATGTGCTTGATCTTCACACCAAAGTTGGTTGAAGCCCTCGAGGAAAATCGTTTGAAGACTTCCTGCACTTCATGTTTGTAAGTAACAAGGTGTACCCATGTATAGGGAGAATAATCATCAACAATAACAAAGCCATATTGAGATGCTTCATTTGGAATAGCAGAATAATGATTAGGACCAAAGAGATCCATGTGAAGCAATTCAAACGGGCGAGTGGTGGTCATGATAGTCTTCGCTGGATGCTTGCCCTTGGTCATCTTCCCAGCTTCACAGGCTCCGCATAGGTGATCCTTGAGGAATTTTACATTCTTGATGCCAATGACATGCTTCTTCTTCGCAAGCGTGTGCAAATTCCTCATGCCTGCATGACCAAGTCGTCGATGCCAGAGCCAGCCTTCTGAAGCTTTTGCAAGTAGGCACACGGATGGTTGTGGTCCTGTGGAGAAATCAACAATATACAGGTCTCCTCTCCTAAAGCCTTCGAAGACTTTGGAATTGTCAGCTTCCATAACCACAACACAACGGTACTTGCCAAAGACAACAACCATATCAAGATCACAAAGCATTGAGATAGACATAAGGTTGTATCCTAAGGACTCAACAAGCATGACTTTGTCCATGTGTCGATCCTTTGTAATTGCAACCTTACCTAGACCCAATACCTGACTTTTGCCTTTGTCAACAAAGATGATATGCTTCAGATGCGACGGAGATAATGGAGCATCCATCAATAGATTCTTGTCACCAGTTATGTGGTTTGTACATCCACTATCGAGGACCCACTCAGTGGCTTTGGGTTGATCATCCTGCAGATGAATTAGTGCAGCTTACAAACTCATATACTTCATCAGTGAAGAATATGACATCAATTCATCAGATCAATTTCATCAAGTAAAAGGACTGATAAAGCAATATGAGGACATGAGAAATGAAAGTTCATTTCTTCATGATTAGCATGCGTCCTATCAGGCATGCTCAGGTCTCCAACAAATTCTTCAGATGATTACGTGCGTCTGGAGACCTGACCCTGCAGAAGAGATTAGTTCTTTTTCTTCAACACCCACATATGAAGGGGTGGCAAAGAGTTCATCATTCTGCGAGCTCCATATGAAAAGGATGGCATAGAAGCCAGTCCATTTCAACTCACATAAGAGGGGTTAGAGTAAGCATAAGAGTATGCAGAGAAATTCTTCGAGGACTTATGGACATAATGATTTGAAGAATAATGCACATATCCATAATCCTTAGATCTTCCCTGCGAAATAGACGGGTTAGCACGATGATGTTCATATGAGGACTCTGCTCCATATGAGGAATTTGGTCCATATGAAGAATTTGGTCCATATGAAGAATTTGATCTGGGGTTCCTATTCTTCACAGGTGGCGTCATGATGACATTCACCTGAAGATTTTCAAGGCATCTTTTGGGAACCCAGATTTTCTTCATAGGGGAGCCGTTCCTGTAGTTAGTGCCAACATATCTAGCAAATACTTCACCATTCTGATTTTTGAATAGCTTATAGTTGGAGTCAATTGACTCATCATCAGAATGAGGAGATTCACATGCAAATCCAGATAAGTTAGATGGATCAACTGGAGGTCCCTTTGCAGCAACCCATGTAGTTTTGGGGTACTGCTCAGGCTTCCAATATGTACCATCAGCATTGAGTTTCCTCTCAAAGGCGATACCCTCTTTCCTAGGGTTCCTGTTGAGGATCTGCTTTTTAAGCACATCACAAAGAGCCTGATGCCCCTTGAGGCTTTTGTACATGCCTGTCGTGTACAATTCCTTCATCCCTGCATCGTCAGTGATACTAGCAATGTCCTCATATGAGGAATTAGTGACAGCAGAGGCATGTGAAGAATTTGAAACATTAGCAGCATTTGAACATTCAGGTGAAGAATTAGCAGATTCACGTTCAATGCACTTCAAGCATGGAGGAACAAATTCTTCCTGAGAAGCGCTGATTTGTTGAGCAAGTAATGAATCGCGCTCCTTCTGAAGATCTTCATAACTCACTCTTAGCTTTTCAATATCTTGCTTTCTTTGAAGAAATTCATAAGAAAGCTTCTCATGATCGGACAAGAGAGTGTTATGTTGATCTTGAAGGGTGTCATACTTAGTATGAAGTCTCTGAAGACTTTCAGCCAAAGCTTTTGACTGATCCATTTCCTCACCCAACATATCATCGCTCTTGTTTAGCATATAGTGAGCTTTTTCTAAAGCTCTTTGTTGTTTAGTAGCAGGGGAAGAAAGTTTGACATAGCTGGGTCCAAATTCATCACCAGATTCATCATCACTGGACTCGAATAGGTAGCATTCAGTTACCTCAGCATCTTTTGCCATAAGGCATGATGCAGAAGATGATGATTCTAGTTCGAATGTCATCGTTTTGAGAGATTCCTTGAAGTCCTCAAACCAAGGATCATGACAGGTTCGATGACCTTCATAGACCTCAGAGAAACGGTCCCATATGAGCTTCGCGTGATCGAGATGCATGATATTCCTAAACTGATTTTGGGACAGACTGGAGCAGATGACATCCTTCGCTGTGAGGTTGAGAAGAGTATACTTGCGAATGTCATCAGCATCCGCCATCTTGCACAGATCAGTCAGGCCAATCTCAGTGACGGTCCACAACTCGCTGTTCATCGCCATGAGGCGTTTCTTCATCATGTCCTTCCACTTGGGATACTCGTGACAGTCAAAGATGGGGCATGTCACCTTCCTCATACCTGCGGTCGACATAACTAAAACTCCAGGCAGTTAAACCAAAATCACACAGAACAAGGGAGTACCTTGCTCTGATACCAATTGAAAGTGCGTTATATCGACTAGAGGGGGGGTGAATAGGCGATTTTTATGAAATTCTTCATTGAGGAATTTGCCGGTGAGGAAATTCCTTAGCAAAGAACTACTAGCAGCGGAATAAGTACTCAAAAGTAAACATAACAGAATACAAGCATAGTCATCATGATGAAATGAAGACATGCACAGAGTACAGGAAGCGTAATCATAGGTTAACACAGGATGAAGACAAATAGACTGAAGAAATTGAACTGAGGAAATTGAGAAAGTCTTCAGTCAAACTCTTCAAACACAGATATGAACAAACACACAGCACAGTTATGAGGAAATGAAAGAGTTGAGGAAATAGAATCAGTAAGCTTGGTGAAGACAATGATTTGGTAGACCAGTTCCAACTACTGTCTCAGTTGTACATCTGGTTGGAGCGGCTGAGTATTTAAACTCGAGGACACACAGTCTCGGACACCCAGTCAAGGACACTTAGTCCAAGACACCCAGTCCTCACCGTATTCTCCTTGAACTAAGGTCACACAGACCTCGTCCAATCACTCATGGTAAGTCTTCAGGCGACTTCCAAACCTTCACAAACTTGGCCACTCGGCGATCCACAATTCCTCTTGGATGCTCCCACTCGGCGATCCACAATTCCTCTTGGATGCTCTAGACCATGACGCCTAACCGTCTGGAAGAAGCACAGTCTTCAAAGGTAACAAGCGTCGGATCCACTCAGGATCAATCTCTTCAGTGATGCTCAATCCCTTGGGGTTTCTAGGTGTTTGGGTTTTTGGTTTTTCCTCACTTGATGATTTTCGCTCAAAGTCCTCAGAGGATGGGTTGCTCTCAAATGACAAGTGTCAGTTTCTCTCGGAGCAGCCAACCAGCTAGTGGTTGTAGGGGCGGCTATTTATAGCCTAGGGAGCAGCCCGACATGATAAGACATAAATGCCCTTCAATGATATGACCGTTAGGTGGATAGATATTTTGGGACAGCTGGCGCATAGCACAACAACGGTCGGAATTTTGAGTAGCAAAATCCTCAGGGCTATCATGTTCCTCACTGTGTAGGCAATCCGCACTGGCGAATTCCTAACTCCTCAGTCAAGACAAATTCCTCAGAGACCAGAAGAACTTCGTCTCTGTCACTGAAGAAATTGACTGAACTGTATGAGATTTCCAATGGCTTCACTCCAAGGGATTGGTAGGTGTAGGATTTTTAGTTGAGCATCACATGGAAATTTTTCCTTAGTATTTCCTCGACCCCCTTTAATAGTACGGTGTTTCCTATGACTCAAGAAAGAGAAAAACAAAACTATGAAAATGTAAATCTTCAAGCTTCATATTCCTCGCATGAATATCAAGTCTTCACGGACACACCAATTTCTTCACTTTCAAAGTCTTCATGAAAGTCTTCAGAAATACCAAAATCTTCACTCGAAGATATTCATTTTTAGGGGTTGACTTTTTCTGTAAATATCAAACTCCTCATAGGCTTATAGACCTGTGTACGCTCACAAACGCATTAGTACCTTAACCTATAAGTCTTCAATACACCAAAATCACTAAGAGGCACTAGATGCACTTACACCCGCTAAGCAACAACTCCTGCCAAACCGACATCATCGCCATGATGCCAGACTATAATGCGCATGGCCTTGACCCGAATTGGGTCAAGCCGAAGGCGGACCAGGTGCAGAAGTTCTTCGACACCCTGTCGGAAGTACGTCCGCAAAGAGCCGCTGCTCATCTAGGACACCACCCAAGCGGAGTTGGACTATATCACCGCCAGGGTGGCGGAGGCGGAGCTCGCCAAGGAGGCCGGCAGCGCTGGCGGTGTGGAGGACGAGGCCGCGGCTGCCGCGGAGGAGAAGGAGCTCGCCCAGTCGGCAGAATCCGGTGGGGAGACCAGCAGCGCCGGCACCGGGGCCCCTCTCTTTGAAGATGAGGTCGATGAGTCGTCCGGGGAGGAGGTCGAGGCTGTCGACCCCCCAGCCACGGGGAGAAGGCGTGTCCTGCGGCAGGCTAGCTCTGGTGAGCCGGTCCGGCCCGACAGGGCCGCACAACCGCAACAACCTCAGGAGGCGTTCGTGCACCAGACGAGGGTCGCGGCAGCGGGGAAGGCGGTGAAGGCTACAGTGGTGAAGAAGAAAGCGACTGCCTTTTCTTTGTCCAAGCATCCTCGAACTCCACCCGCTTCCCCTCCTCCCGCAGACGATGACACGGAGGTCATCTTCGACCTCGGGTCCCTTAGCCCGAGGAGGAAGAGAAAGGCGGCGGAAGAGGAGGTGAAGGATGAGTAAGTATCTCGTCTTTTGTCATCTCCGTCCCCTTAGACCGTGCCGCTTTTCTTGACTCGTCTTCATCTTCGCAGGGATATGGAGACGCTGGCCCAGAGGGTGGCGAAGAGGGCCAGGGCCTTGACAGGTGGGCAGCCCCCGATGGGCACCTTGAGTACGCCGCTGGTGGTGGAGAGCAGCCCCCGACACAACCCCCAGCGTGCATTCATCATTCGCTCCCATTGACGTGTGTTGGGACAGGATCTCTTGGTGCTGGCCTTGCCTTGGTTGCAGGAGGAGGACGGCAGCAGGAGGAGCCACTGAGGGCCACCCTCAACACGCTGCCCCCATCAACCATGCCGCCCCGAGGGGCATCCCCGGCAAGGGCGCCATGCACCGAGCTCATGCGCACGGAGGAGGAAGAGGAGGCGAACCCGGGCGCCAGCGGCTCCGTCCCGACACCGGTTGTTGGTGGGGAGGGGGCCACTTCGTCCCAGCTTGGCACGGGTGAGTTGTTTTCCTCCTGTTCCCGCTCATTTTTCTTCTTTCGAATTTTGATCTTGACTTCGGCTCATTCCCCTTCTCGGTATCCAGATCCTTCCTCGGCGGACCAGGAGGACATGGACACTGTCATCGAGGAAGCCGCCAGGGATGCCGCGGCTGAGGCCGACGAGATCGCCGCTGAGGAGGCCACAAAGGATGTCGCTGAGGATGCCACCAAGGGGTCCGCCTGGGAGACCAGCGAGGCCGCTGCCAAGGAGGCCGACAAGGGGCCTGCCGCGGAGGCTAGCAAGGCCGTTACCGAGGAGGAGGTGGTTGACGACCATCCTTCCTCCTCCGCCGCCTCTGGCTCGGGCAAGTATTTGAAGGTGAGCGACGGCCTATTCGTCCACCTCCCATGGATGGCGAGCACCAGGGCACCCGCCGAGGGGGAGGTGTTCGACGATGAGGTGCTTGCTGCCGCCGGGCTCAGGGTCGTTGACGAACCGAGCGTTAGTAGTGGCGGTTCCCAGGAAGAGCGGCTCCTCCAGAGCATGAGCACCAACTTCCACAAGCTTCAGGCGCTTCACCATGCCCGCCTGGACAAGGCCAAGTCCAGGATGGCAGCGGTGGACAAGGCGGAGGCGGACCCCGAGGGGCACGTTGTCGAGACACAGGCTTGGTTCCACCAGGCCTGTGAGGAACTAAAGATCGCCCAGGATCTGCTGGTCGAGCGCAAGTTGGAGCTTGTCAAGAAGCAGGCCGATATCGAGAAGGCCCAGGAGGCGATGAGTCAACAGGCCGCCAAGGATGAGGCCGCTCGGCGTTAGCACTAGGCCGAGCTGAACTCCCAGGAGGAGGACCTTGCTGCTCGCGATGAGAAACTCGCTGTGACACTCCGCGGCAAGGACGAGGAGGTCAAGGAGCTTGTCATGCAGTGGACCGAGGAACTGGAGCAGAGGCATGAGGAGGCCCTTAATGCTCTGGCCTAGGTCCATGCCGGCAAGGTGAACGAGCTGGAGGTGGAGCGGGACAGGCCGAAGAAGCAGATCCAGGAGCTGACAAGGGAGTGGGACATGGCCAAGGGTGCCTTGGCTGATGCGCAGGTCGCAGTCCTCGACAAGGTCGAGCTACTCTCCATGGCCAACGAGTCCATCAAGGACCTGAAGCTAAAGTTGGAGGGTCTTGAGGGGATGCTCTCGGAGGTTAGGGTCCGGGAGGAGACCCTGGCCAAGAATCTGGAGGAGGAGAGGCAGCTGTGGAAGAACGACGCCACCAACCACGCGTATTTTGTGGAGGGCGAGAAGCTCTCGGTCAGCCGCCTTGCCGATGTCGCCGGCAGGATCACCATGCAACTGGCAACCATGGGGATGCCAAACGTGAAGTACGTCTCGGATCCGAATGTGAGTCCTAATGCCAGCTGACTCTGTTCTTTGAGGGTGTTCTCGGGGCCCTGGAGTGGTTCCGCTCCAACAGGGCGGCCACTCTGGCCGATGAGGCCCGGAGGCTTTGCCGGGGTGCCATGACCAAGGTCCTCACCAAGGTGGCATACTGGAATCCTGACCTTGACTTCGAAGCTGTGTTGGATAGCTTGTCGGAGGACATGGACCCACGACACTCGAGGAGCGTATCGAGCCCGTCATCAGCCGCATCGACGGAGTTCGGAGGATAGAAGGCCAGCGCCGGGACTAGGCACCCCGTTTCTTATCGCCGCTGCATGTTCACAACCAAGACAATTTTTATCTTTAGTTAGAACCGCAACAACAATTGATGTACTATAACTCTGCAGTGCTTTTGAAACGATGCATGTTATTTTCCCGTTTGATCTCCCTTTGTATGTCCACCCTACGTTAATTGGGTAGGCTTGCCGGCATGGAAACCCAGGCCGCAGCGCCGTGAGGACAGGTCCCCAATGGCCTGCTGGGCATGCTTGCTGCTGGGCAAACCACCTCACTGCTCTTAACGCGGCCGCTCGAGCTGTCGAGCAGAATTGAGACAGAATGAGAGCATTGCCAATCGCAGAAGGTCACCCTACCGTTCTCGACGCAACCGCTCGAATTGTTGAGCGGACTCAAAACAGGACGAGGGTGTTGCCAATAGTGACAGGGCTCCATTGGTGCAGGTTTTCCATACACATGGCAAGATCATCGAGGACGATAACCTTATATATAAAAAGGAATTACTCAAAGTTTTGCATGACTTAGCTTTTCTGCCGCTGCGTGAGCGTTCACTGCGTCCGCTGAGGATGCCACTTGTTCGGTCATCTTCTTCCTTTGAGTGACGACCATGACGAAGCCGCTGCTTCAACTAGACCAGAATTTCCACAACTGCGCGCCCCCTATGTGGCGCACCAGAGATGTTGGTGGGAAATGACACCTATGGGATCACGGGGATCCCTTCTATGGTTGGCGGGCGCGGGGTTGTGCAAAGAGTGGGTCTGGCGGTCAGCACAAGGATCGTTTACCCAGGTTCGGTCCGCGGAGACGTGTAATACCCTAGTCCCGCTTTGATGTATATTTGAGTGTTCTTGAGTTCTTGAACTAGCTACAGTGTCTCCCTAGTTCCAAAGATCCGAATCCCCCTCTAGTACGCCTCGGGCCTCCTTTTATAGACAAAAGCGGTTGCCACAGTGGCACACAGGAGGTGCAAATGTGCATCACGGCTGAGTCTATCCTCTGGCACCGTCGGACAAACGCATTTAATGCGCTGCTGATGAGGACATCAATAACATTGTTACACCCACAGCCCCTGCTGCTATACATACTGGACCAATTACTAGAGTTCGCGCACGCCAATTGAATTACCAGGTACTTTCGTTTCTTGGTAACAATTCTAATGTTCATGAGAATATGATGCTGCCTAAATTGGATACATTTGTTTTGCTTACAAATGAAGGGCCTAGCTTGGACAAGAAAGATGAACCTTGGAGCAAGTTCAAGCATGGAGATGATGGCATGCGCAAGGGGATCAAGAACGGAGTTACAAGTGATGGTTTTAGGACTTTGAAGCCACCATAAGGAGTGCATGAAGCCTTGGATGAAATATACAAGATGCCACTTCATAAATTTCGTCCAGAGGCTATTCTAGGTGCTGCATCACCTTATTATTGGGCCAGGCCCATGTATTTTCGAAATACTTAAGTATAGGCTGTTTTTAGAGTCCGTATGTGTGGGGAAACAAGAGTTAGGGTTGGTTTCGGACCCCTCCTCCAAGGGCCACAAAATCCCCCCTCTTCGTCCATATATACAGCCCTTAGGGCCTTGTTCAGACTTTCGGTTTTGTTTAGATTAAAGTTTGCCATAGCTGCAACTTCACGTACTTCGTTTGTGTTCAATGACCAGACAAAGGCGTCACAGAACCCCACCTTGATCAATAAATCTTTCCTCTTATATTCACAATATCCAGATTGCAATCTCAGCTTCTTGCGTGTTCTTCATTTGCTCGCAGGAAACAGATCCTCGTGGTCAGGTTGATCGTGCTCCGGCGTGGTCAATAACCCCTTGGAAGTTGGTTTAGCGATTGCTAAGGCGCGACGCCTCGCACGTTCATAGTCGGATCGTCAAGGTCGACTCCCACAGAAAACGATAGCCACCATCTCATCAAAACATCAGGACACCCTCGCATCTATCAAGTGGTATCAGATTTCCACGTTGCTCGGTGAGATTTTACAGTTTTTCGTAGTTTAGATCGAGTCTGTTCTTCATACCTACAGTCCACCAAAAAAGCCAAAAAAAATTAGGGTTAGTTCATCATATCCGAACCAATCTGAGCCTTTGCATAGTCTTTTTAGAGTTGCTTTGTTGAATATGCAGTTGCATCGTCGTGTTGAGTTACTGGTCTTAGCGTCTAGTCCCTTAGAGTTTCGAGTTCTGTTTACAGGTTGTCACGCCGCCGCCGCACCATCATCATAATCTTTGCCATATACCACCACCCCACCGTATACCACACCGCTGCCATATACAACCACCAATCCGAGTCCACATATACCATCGCCATATACAACCACCAATCCGAGTCCGCATATACCATCGCCATATACCATCACCAATCCAAGTCCAGATATACCATCGCCATATACAACCACCAGTCCGAGTTCCACCAGATTCATCTCCGCCACTAGTCCTAGTCCGAGTCCAGTATTTGTTGCTTTGTTTTCGGTTTCCAGATCACGCGATACTTCGAGTCGTGACCAGGTCTCGCACGTTCATAGTCGGATCATCAAGGTCGACTCCCACATAAAACGATAGCCACCATCTCATCGAAACATCGGGACACCCTCGCCTCTATCAGCCGCGGACGTGCCCCTCTTGCTTTATCAGGGATAGCAAGAAAGCTCGTCCCAGCTGTCACCGCCTTGCATGGCCCCGACGCGCGTCCGAGATGACGAGGCGTTGTAGCACCACGTTGGCTGGCTGTTGGGCTGGCGTGATGGTGGAGCCTTCACGAAGATCTGCATGCAACCACGCATGTGCTTGCTGAGTCGGTGTGGAGGCCGCACGATGCCACGCAGACGCCTGCCCAACTGGTTGAGCTAGCAGCTGCATGGGAGTGGCGATGGAGTCTTGGCAGATGTGGGCCTGGCTGCGGCCTCACAGACATCCTCGGCAAGGGTCTTGCCGAGGGCTCGGCAAGGGTCTTGCCGTGGCACCGTGGCCGTCCCCGGCAAGGATCTTGCCGGGGGCCTCGTGGATTTCCTTGGCAAGGATCTCGCAAAGGATCGTCGTCTTTTGGTTCTCATCTGATCTTGCGTATTTATGATCTCTACAAAGATCTGCATGCCACCATGGAGGTGCCTCCTGAGCCTTGGTTTTGATGTGTCTGATGGCGTCGGAAACCCTTGGCTCAACGGTGGCGTGCTCTGGTGGCGTCAGGCAAGTTGCCCCGGTAAGGATCTTGCCGGGGCTGCGGAAGCCACCCCGACAAGAGTCTTTGCAGGGGAGTCCACCTTGCCCTCGTGCTCTCTTTGCACCCCTGGTCTTGGCTTTGCTCTGGCTATCTTGCGCTCCGGCATCCCTCCTCTGCCCTGCTCAGTGCAGTCGTGGGTGCGGCGTTGACTGCCTATGCACAAGTAAATGGGTGCAAAAGGAGAGCCCCTACTTTTTTACACCGACACAGGGATTGGTAGTTGATTATGTAGCATCAATCTGCATCTTATCTTCATTATCCTCTATCCCTTCCAGTATTATCATATCTATAATTACTCTCTACAAAATGTAGAGTACAGGCAATGCTAATGAGGAAGATTATGTGCTGAAATTCTTGATTTATCCTTCCCTTGACATGGAGAATGGCATGATGAAGCCGGTGTTAACTGTTAATGTAAGTCAGTCCTTCTAAATCCTTTATCCTCAACTGCTGTTTTAATTTGCTCATACTCCCTATCGTTTACTGCTGTTTAGTTTGCTTTTTCTATCAAAATGCATGTTCACAACAACCGTAAGTTCCAAGTTTTAATTGTAAAACCAAATTCCTTATTCATACCATGCACATTACTCAATAGTCCCTATATGTATGCTTGTTTTGTGGATCTATAATCCAGTGTATGGTGAATCAGCCCACGTTTGCACCTTGTCATCTCCTGTTTTATCATACTAATGTGGTTGATGATATGAACAACATGCCATGCACATTAACCAAAATAGATACAATGATTGTCTTTGCCCTTCATCTATGCTTGTTATGTTGACATGGTAATCCAGTAGTGTGGTGAAGCTCCCCGCATTATGAACTATGCCAAATTATGCTATTGATATTTTGAACTTACTCTTTATTTTCTAATTTGAAATTGGATGGAATTGACAACACAGTTATCATCTTTGTTTATACACATGCAAAACCTGCCATCTCTCTGCTTGTTTTAGGGTGATATACCTGATGGCATGCACAAATTTGCTGAAGGCTGTGAGACAAACCCAACATATATTGCAGCAAAGAAGGCAAAACATCTTGAAGATAGTAAGATAACCCCAAAGTCTTGTCTTGATGTAGTGTTCAAGTTACTTGAGACTAGCAGTCAGACAAGCTCACAGAATTCACTGTCTGAATCAGTTCGACTTCTTCAGTCCCAAGTTATAGCAGAAAGGCATTCTGCAACTCAACTTCAACTTGAAGTCCTATCTCTAAGAAAGATTGTGGAGAACACCAATGAGAACCTCATTGCTAAATAGCTACAGCTAGAAGCTATGACCGACATGCTAGGCCGGTCTCACAACCTTGCTCAGCAGCTTGTGCAGCAGTTCCTGCGCAAGGCAAACCTTTCTTGTACTATCTTGGAAGTGGTATTGGTTTTGTATTATTTTGTTATGCTACAATGGTGCTCAGTTTTTGTAATCTGCTTCTTCGTTGCGCTTTATGATCACTGGTGGCGAACTTTGATTCCCAGTGGATGTAATATACCATAAATCCTTTATTGTATAGTGTAGGTTTATTCTAAGTTACTATGTCGTAATTTATTTATTGTATAGAGTAGGTTTGTTCTTAATTCCTACTATTTACTGCCATCATTCGCTATTAGAAAAAAACCTGATGTACTCGACTGGGATGAAACATTCACTTGTAACGGGCCTGGTTTTTAGCGGACCACAATTGGGCTTGCCTGCATCTTTCTTGGGACCGAATGGCCATTGGGGCATTCACGCTTTGCGCCATGCCCACAACTTACTCCGGCCTATATTCGACCCAAATTTTAGTACATGCATCAATGGGCCGAATTCTATGACAGGCCTTTAACAAGCCCAAAGTCACGTTGGGCTGAACTATTGCCACCTTTATCACGGGCCGTTAGTGGGCCGGATGTCGCGTCGGACCATATATGGCCCATGGGAAGCACGGGCCATTCCCAGGCCGAAAGACACACCAGGATGGAATAGGCCCATGTCTACATTGGGCCTCTAATAGGCTGAAAGTCACTGGGCCATAATTGGGCCCAAATATTCGGCGAACAATTAACGGGCCAGATCTGGCTTCGGGCCATAAATGGGCCTTTATTAAATAGGTCGTTATTGGGCTGGCCCACTAGTACCTAAGTAAGTCCTACGAGCCTTTGATTAGGCGGCCTTTTTAACCTATATGGGCCTCTGTTGGCCCCTGCCATGTGTTGACGTATCATAGGCATGTCTCCTCTAATGGATGGACGACATCCGTCCCACCGAGGAGAAAACACGTGTTTCCTCCGGCCAATGAGAATTTTACACGTGGAAAATCCCCATTGTTCTGGGCTGTTAACGGATTATCTGATCCAAAACCGGACCTGATAGCTTAACGGCGACCGGTTACAGTCGATGCCACGTATCGGTTACCCTTGACGAAAGCATTTCTATGACGCGTGATTTATCGTGATGGAAGTGTACACTTCCGTGATGGTAATTTGGATAATGTCATGGAACACTTCTACGACAGCACATGTATGACTATCTTGATTCTATCATAAAATTGTCATGGATGTACATGCATGACAGAAAACGTGACCTACTGTGATAAACACGTATCATCACGGAAGTGTATTTTTTTAGTGCAGTAAAATCCTTGCCAGACGGCTTTTCCAACTAGGGCCCTCGATCCAATGTGTGAGCCACACATACCCTTGTGCATCTCTGCCAACAATTCATTTCCTTCTTCCCGACAAATGCACTTCAATTTCACACCATTGGGCCTTCTTCTGTACAGCGTGTCATTAACGAACTGATACATACTGGTCCTCCGGGCTACTCTTTCAGCTTCTTCTTGCTCTTCGGGGAGTTCTCCAGTTTGGAGGAAATGGACTATGTTCCGCGGCCAAGTTGGAGCCCGAGGCTCGGCAACAAGGACTAGCGGCACCTCCTCATTCGTGGGAGCACACTCCTCGACCACAGGGACCGGTGGTCTGGCGGGAGGGTGCAACTCATCGATTGAAGGGGAGTTGTTCCCGCCAAGCTCTCTGCCGGGGGCCTTGGGAGGCTTTGCCGGGAGAGGCTTGCCGGAGTCCAGTTTCCTCCTCTTTCTGGCCATTGTTGCCAGGGATACGGAGGGCCGAGTCAGACAGAGAGCAAAAGACCATGGTTCCATAGGGAGTTTTTGCGTAGCGCACTTCGACAGATGATCAACAATGTTCAAGACATGGTACATGCTCTATTTGCAATCCGTCAAAGCACTCCTCCAACTTTCTCACTTCCTCAACGTATGTCTCCATCAACGGGCTTTGGTAATCCTTCTTTACTTGTCTCACCACAACTAGCGAGTCTCCGCGGATGATCAACTTCTTGATTCCCAGTTTTGTTGCAATCCTAAGCCCGGCAAGGAGCCCTTTGTACTCTGCAGTATTGTTGGTAGCCTTCTCCCGGGTAAAATGCATTTGGAAGACGTACTTAAGGTGTTCCCCAGTGGGAGAAACAAGAAGTATGCGAGCCCCTGAACCTTGTAGGGAGAAGGGCACCATCGAAATACATAATCCATTCTTGGGGTGCTTCCTTGCCGGGGATAGCTGTCTCCAACACTTCTTCATCAGGGTTGTTGTCCACTCTGCAATAAATTCTACCAGTGCTCTGCTTTGAATAGTTGATGTGCTCTCAAACTTCAAACCAAAGCTGGATAACTCCAAGGCCCACTCCAGTATCCTACCATTGGCCTCGGGGTTTCTGAGTATGCGTTGCAAAGGAAAGCGGGTGACAACCGTGATCTCGTGGGCTTGGAACTAGTGGCGCGGTTTCCTTGAGGCCACGGCGAGGCCAAAAATCAACTTTTGCACGCCAGAGTAGCTTGACGTAGCCCCCTGCAACAAGAAGTACATTGGGGGCTGCACCACCTTCTTCCTAGGCACAACCTTGGGATTGTCTCCGTTGCCTTGCTCTCCCTTGTCTTGAACTGCATCTGACCTTGCCGGGACGTGTTCGTTTTCCTCTCTAGAGGGGACAATGGCTGTGGCTGCCGCTTCATCCACTTCCCGCTGCGCCAACAGCGCTGCACTAACCACTTGATTAGTTACCGCTAAGTATAGCAGGAACGACTCTTGTGGTTTGGGAGTGACTAAAGTGGGCACAGAGGAAAGATAGGTCTTCAAATCTTATAGCGCAGCGTCTGCCTCCATGGTCCACTCCACAGGTCCTCTAATGCGGAGCATCCTTCCATCATCCGCATGGACTCTACACCAACACATCAAGCATCACGTGGACCCATGACAAGAGCTAGAGCACGTGCATTGGAAACCGAGGTGAACTCCTTCCTACTTGATATGCATATGGACACAGACAGAACTTGGTTGCTACCTCACCAAGATACTCTATGCCTCATTAGGTATGAAGAGGAACACCACCAAGCAGGTAAGGAGCATCAAGAAGTCCAAGGAGAACCGCCCCAAGTCGCCAAGGAGGAAGAAGGAGTCCCCAAGAATCTGGATAGAAGGTCTCAGGCGACCCCGTGCGCACGGTCCTCCGACACCCCGTGCCGACGGACTACACAGGGAGCTACGACTATAGCACCCCGTGCGCACGGGCGTGTACCGTGCGCACGGGACCCCCATGTGCACATGCCCAACTTACCCCATGCGCACGGACCCTATAGGATGAGCGGCTGAGATTGTTATTTGGCCTCCACTTCGCATCCACTTCGTCTCCTACCTCCCCAAGCCTATATAATTCCTACCTAGACCATATGTTAGGGTTAGCAAAGACATAGATGAGAAGTTGAGAGCTTTGCTCCTTCTACCACCTCCATTGGAGATCAAGGCCTCTTAGGAGAGGATCCAATAGTGGATTTCAAGATCTCCATCTTGGAGAATCTTGGAGAAGACTACCATCATCAAGACCTCATCTCCTAGGAGTGGGAAGAACTCTACCATTATATCTTTCCTTTCATTGAGTTTGTGAACTTGTGGATCTTGTGTGTCTACTCTAGTGGATGTGTAATTGGGTATTGTTGGAGTGAATCCCTCTTTGTGTTTTCTTGGTGTTCATCCCTTTCCCCCTCCAAGTTTGAAAAGATCCATCTTAGGGTTTCACCCTACAACATCTTGGTATCATGAGCAAGGTTGATTCACATCTTGGAGTCCCTACCCTACATTTTCTAGCTTGATTTTGTTGTTTTTCGCCCTAATTAGAAAATCCCCACCAAAAATAGCCCGAAAAATTTTCTTGCAATTTGTTGATCTTGTGAGATTTGGTTGATTTGATCCACGAATTTGGTATTTCGCAAATGGATCTACCCTACCATCTTCCCCACCCTTCCACCCATCAAATTTGGCCTCAAAGTTGAAAATCACCACGGATCCAAAGATTTTCGTCCGCTTCCAAAGGACCCCGTCCACACAGGCCTCACTTACCACGTGTGCACGGACCATCCAGAGCACTTCGGACATTTTCTGTTTTCCACCATTTTGACACCCCACCATTACTTGTGTTCTTCTGCAATATTTCTCGTGGTTGTTTGAGTTTTGGGTTGCGGTTTCTCTCGTGTCCTAAGGTGTTTCAGCTACTTAGGCGCGATTCGATGTCATCATCACCGCCACTCGATCATCGACTGGGACTCCACATCGGCTTCGACCACTCCATCTTCATACCAACCGTAAGTAAGGACGGTAACCTCGATGACACTATTGTCTTACCCTTGCCATTACCTTGATAACCTTGAGCCTCTTTTGCGTAGCTTACCCATCGAGACTAGCTTTTTGAGTATTGCCGGGCCACGCCTTTAGTGCACCATTAGTGTTACGTCTCTCCCGTGCATATACCACTTGTTACCTCGCATTATGGCTCGTATATCAAGCATTGTGGCATAGTCAAAAAAAGAAGAAAAGATTTTAACCAAAGGAGAAGAGAAGCAAGAGCCTGTAAGAAATAGCATTGAGCCATTTTGACTAGTTCATCATCTTGGTTCATACATACATAAGCATACTTGGGATAATGAGATGACCCATTTTTCTATTAGCTTGGTGCACTAGCATATCTAGCCCATAAGAGCAATCGAGCTAGCGTCTCTATAGTATCCGTACAACAAGAGCATTGTCGTGGTTCCACATCTTAGAGCTCACTCCTTGGTTGTGCGGATCCCATTTATCTTCCGCGTGTGTGTGTGTTCCTAGTGTTATCCTTGGGTTTGATATATTTGTCTTAGTTGCCATTTGTGAATCTTCTCAACTTTTTCAACATCATGACTAACATTTGCTTGAATTATTTGTGACACTTCCTAACCGAGCTCTTCCAGAAGCCTTTTACTTGTAGGTGTGAGAAACAATACCCGGTACCAATTCTACTATTATAGCATCACGTGGGATCGTGCTTGTTACATCCACAGTCTTCGGAAAAGGTAACTTTGGTTTTGTTCTCTCATTTTCCTACGCACCACCACTTCCACATGATGGATAGGCCTTCTTCTTTGGCAAACCCACTCTTCGAGGAGAAAGATGGTGAATGCGACTACGTCACCAAGAACCACTTCTTGATCGTGCAACGAGCTCTACATCAAGAGAGTGAAGCTTTGGGTGATCGCATCGAGCAACTCGCCACCGACCTACGACAATCGGAAGCATGGCAATGGGACTATTTGGATGCCAAGCTCTCCAAACAAATGGATGAATTTCGCAACATGCTCATGAGCCACGCTGTAACACCCTAGATGTAACTTTCCATATTTGTAACTCCAACTCTTGCCATTTCCGGCTATGTGATATGATATTTCCTTCGTGGTTGGGTTTTGTATTCATGTTGCATTTTGTTCATGTCATGCATTTCATATCATGTCATCATGTGCATCTCATTTGCATTCGTGTTCGTTTCATGCATCCGGTCATTTCCCCGTTGTCCGTTTCGCAATTCGACACTCCCACATGCACCCATTGCACCCCTCTAATATCGTTTCGTGAGCGGAGGAAAATGTTCTCAGAATGGGTCAAGATTTGTCGAGTGGCCTTGGTACATCACCGGTAGGCCGCCTGTCAAATTTCGTTCCATTTGGAGGTCGTTTGATGCCCCAACGGTTAACCGGGTAACCGCAAAAGCCCCTCTCTGTTGCAGCCCAACACCCCTTCATAATAGCCCACTAGCCCATCTAACCCCCCTCCATGCTCTCTGTCATTGGATCACGTTCATGTGGGCGAAAACCGCACCTCATTTGTACTCTCCTAGCTCCCTCTACCTATATAAACCCCCCCTCCATTTTTCACAGTCCAAACCCTAGAAATCGCCCCTCCATGCCGCCGGACACGTCTAGGCGTCGCCGGACGAAATCTCGCCAGATGTAAATTTGTTGCTACCATGAGATCCATGCACATTTTGAGATAGTTCAGTAAGCATGATTTGAAGATGTGGTATTGCTATATCCATTCATGCCTCTGGTTGTATTTATGGAGTAGTGTAGCATGTTATTTCCTTGCTCTACTTTTGCTAAATATTATTCCTGGCAGATTGTTAACATGAGATTCAACTTTGCCATGAGTGTTGCTAGTGATGCATGTGCCCTATGAACTTGCTCTTGCCATGCTTAGCTTCTTGAACATGTCTACTTCATGTTGGTAACCTTGTAACGCGAGGAAATTCCTTGTGGTGAGTGAATTGAGCTTGCAAAGTTGCTATCATGAATCTGTTTCTGCCATGTCATGTTTTTCTTCTGTCTGAAACTGTTCATATAACTTGCCATGTTTGCATGGGTGCCACATCATTTTCTATGCATCTTTGGGTAAAGTTCAGTAAGTGAGTTTTGTTCTATGACTTCAGTACTAGCATGCCATGTCTTTGTTTGTCATGATATGTTACTGTAGCATGTTGTTTGCTAGCTCTAAACATTGCTTCCTGATGCTGTTTTGACATGTTTAACATTGCTTCCTGATGCTGTTTTGACATGTTTAGTATTTTCTCTAAATCTGTGAATCTGTTATCATTTGCATTTTTGCCATGCTATTTTGAGCTTGTTCTAGTGAGAACTAGCAAGAGCTTAGTGTTCATGATTTGTAGAGCTTCACGTGTATGGTTATGTGTTTTGTTGCTATGTTGGAGTGTTGTAGCATAGTTTCTTGTTGCATTCTAAGTGCTATGATGCTGTTAATCGCATATTTGCATCATTCTTGTTTTTCTTGTCATTTGCAAACCGTGCATCCGTTTCCGGTGATCCTTATATCGATTTCGACCAAAATCACCCCATCGTTCCAGCGGCACACTTGGTTTGCCAAGTTGATGCCTTGTTTGTCTTTCCCTTCCGGAGTACCCATATGCATTGCACATCATACCTTGCATTCAATGCCATGTATTACATCATGTTGCTTGTGCATTGCACCGTGATTGATTGTTGTTCCGTTGCTTGTGTTCTTGATTTGGGTAGATCCGGGAGATGAGTTCGTGAATGAGGAACCTGTTGAGTATGCTAACGAGGATCAAGCTTTTGACAACTTTGAGAACTTTGCAGGCAAGATGACCATTACCCTCGATATCACTTCTATCTTTGCTTGCTAGTTGTTCATTCTATCGCTATGTCGCGCTACCTGCCACTTGTTTATCATGCCTCCCATATTGCCATGTGTCGGTGTCAAAACCGGCGGATCTCGGGTAGGGGGTCCCGAACTGTGCGTCAAGGCCGGATGGTAACAGGAGACAGGGGACACTTTGTTTTACCCAGGTTCGGGCCCTCTCGATGGAGGTAAAACCCTACTCCTGCTTGATTAATATTGATGATATGGGTAGTACAAGAGTAGATCTACCACGAGATCAAGGAGGCTAAACCCTAGAAGCTAGCCTATGGTATGATTGTGTATGGAGTTGATTCTGTCCTACGGACTACAACCCTCCGGTTTATATAGACACCGGATAGGGTTAGGGTTACATAGAGTCAGTTACAATGGTAGGATATCTTGAATATCCGCATCGCCAACCTTGCCTTTCACGCCAAGGAAAGTCCCCTCCGGACACGGGACGAAGTCTTCAATCTTGTATCTTCATAATCCAGGAGTCCGGCTAAAGGTATAGTCCGGCTACCCGAACACCCCCTCATCCAGGACTCCCTCAGTAGCCCCTGAACCAGGCTTCAATGACGACGAGTCTGGCGCGCAAATTGTCTTCGGCATTGCAAGGCGGGTTCCTCCTCCCAGTCCTTCACAGAAGATTGTAATCACCAAGAGTAGTGTCCGGCTCTGTAAAATGAGTTTCCACATATTGCCATAAAGAGAATAATATTAGCACAAATCAAATCTGCTGACGTATCCTGCAGTGCGCCATCACACTACAGCCAAGTCCTTTACTCGAATCGTTTTTATTTTTCCACCTCAGCATGTTTTGCGAGGCGGTTTCCTTGGCACGTCTTGTCAAAGTAGAGATCGTGTACCCTTTTTACAAGATTCTCATCAATACGGACATGGGTAACCCAACCGCGCCATTTATCACGGCGCTCGGGAGGCAAGCGAGTTTTATTAGGCAGGTGGGGACACATAACAGCATCCGCCTATATAAGGGGATAAGAATCCACCCTTTTCACCTATGCCTTCTTCCTCCCTTGCCTATCCATCTCTCGCGCACCCGAGCTCCAACGCCCAAGCCCGCACTTCCCACCTCAACCTTCTCCAGCAATGTACGGAGCGGGAGGCAAATGGATGGTATCCTCCGTTACGGAGGGAAAAATCAAGAAGCTAAGGAAGGCCGGGTATCTGTCCAAGGACATCGCGTACCGGCTTCCCGAGGAGGGGCAGCTCATCCCCTCCCCAAGGCCCCATGAGAGGGTGGTTTTTCTCCTCCACTTCCTCTGCGGACTGGGTTTTCCACTCCACCCATTCGTCCGGGGGCTCATGTTCTACTACGGTCTAGATTTCCATGATCTGGCTCCGAACTTCATCCTCAACATCTTGGCGTTTATCGTCGTGTGCGAGGCTTTCCTCCGCGTTCCCCCCCATTTCGGCCTCTGGCTTAACACTTTCAACGTCAAGCCCAAGGTGGTGCGCGGCAGCCAGGCGGAGTGCGGAGGCGCTATGGCGGGCAAGATGGCCAACGCCCTATGGTTCGAGGGATCTTTCATGGAGACCCTAAAGGGATGGAAATCCGGGTGGTTCTACATCACCGAGCCACGCGATCCGGAATGGACCACGGCCCCCGAGTTCCGATCCAGACCCCCCACGTGGCTTGTGTCCTGGAAAGAGACGGGCCTGTCGTGGGGTGACGAAAAAGAGGTGACCGGATTGCAAACATGCATCCGGTCCCTGGTGAACAAGCCAGTCCGGCTAGTTAATATAATCCAGGTTATGCTCGTCCGCCGGATCCTCCCGTGCCAACAACGGGATTTCAATCTGTGGGAGTTCGACCCGGCGCAGCACCAAACCCTCAACAGGCTATTCGACACAACGTATGAAGACGCCTGGAAGGTGCTATTCAAGGGCGCCGACGCTCCCGCATCCGCTTCCGAGGACCGCGGATACAGCTCGCAGCGTCACGCTAGCAAGGTATGCCATCTACACCCTTCACAGGATGTTTAAGCCTTTTTCATAGTTTGACACTATGCGGGATCTGAACTCCCTTACCTTTGACAGGCTTGGCGGGCGATAGCCCAGCCGATTAACTGTCCGGCTCCTCTGCCCGAAGATCCAGCCCCGGCTTTACTGGTGAAGCTGCTGGTCCCGGCACCTTATGTGGTGCCGGAGAAGAAGGCCAAGAAGAAGAAGACCACGGGGACTCGAAAGAGTGCCCGCATCGTGGTGGTGTCGGATTCGTCATCTGACGAGTCCGAGGCGCCCTCCTCCCGCGAGAATGAGAAGGTGGAAGAAGAAAACTCTCCCCCTCCAGTGGAGGGAGGAGAGAAGAGGAAGGCCGCCCCAATGGGGGAGGCCGAGGGGTCCAGGAAAAGGAAGACCCCTCCGCCAGACTACACCCCTGACGCCGAAGAGGGCGAAGAGGAGTGGCCGGACAGGACCAAGCGTCCGGCGAAATAGTAAGTTCGGGTATCAGAGTAACTCATGATGTTCCTTTATTGCGCAGCTTTCCCTAATGTCGAATGTAATCATGCAGCCCACCCCGAGCCGCACTCAACGATTCGTCGAGCGGCTCCCTGGATTCATCGGACGTGAACTCTGTTCCGCCCGCTGTCTCCCCCCGCACTGCGGATGACAGCGAAGTGGCATCGCAACAAGCTCCAGGGCAGGAGGAGGTGGTCCTGGAGGCGCCGCAAGGCGACCTCCCGGACCCCAGGAGTGAAGGGGACAAGACCCCTCAGGGCTCCAAGTCCGGCTTTAAGCCAGACACCGTGCCGGAATCTTCAACAATTCCGGACCGCGGTAGGCGAACTCCTTCCAAGAGGAGCAAGCCTTCTGAGCCGGCAGCCTCCGTCCAACCGGAGGCGCCGGACAATCTGCTGGAGGTGCTTGAAGGCGCCTCCATCGACGAGGAGCACCGTACTATTATGAGTATGGTGATCCGGAAGGTTCAGACCGCCAAGAGTGGGCTGAATGAAGCTTGCGCTGGCCTCCTAACAGGCTTCGAGGTAAGTAAAAATATGTAAAAATATTACCGCATAGACAGTAGCCCCTGATGCTCTGTTTGGCGTCCGGAAAGGAAAGCTGAATAGAGGATCTATCAAATTTCGCAGGAGTCTAACAATAAAGAGTCAACATGCGTATGCAGGCGTCGCTGCTAGCCACCGCCGCACTGACTGCGGAGGTGGATACCCTAAAACAGGGACTCGAGCGGTCCGAGAAAGAGCTCGGCCTTGCCAAGCAGGAGCTCGAGAAGAAAGAAGGTAGGAAATACCTTATAAAAAGATGCCTATAGAGAGGCGTGATTGCAAAAAATAATAGGATTGAACTGCTTATTGTAGGGGCCACGACTGAGGTGGCGACCCTCAAGCAGGCGCTGTCCGAGGCCGAAAAGAAAACAGCCGCGGAGCGCACCGAGCGAGAGAAACTTGGGTCTCAGGTCAGCGAGATGCAGCAAGAGCTTCAGGCTCTCATGAAAAAACATGAGAGTTTGGAGCTTGAGTCGAAGACCCAAGCGTCCGAGCTCGCGACGGCCCTCGAGACTACCAAGTCTGCCAAGGCCAAAGCCCAAAAGTCCCTCCAAGAATTGGAGGATTTGAAAAAGATAGCAGCGGGTAAGGCATTCTTTATGCAAAGCAGAAAAATAAAAGTAAACTACTTGTTACTTACCCGAATCCGGAGTTCTCCAGGGGCATTCGCAGATCTTCCATGCAGCGTATCTGATGCCGCCGCATTCTACCGAGCTGAAGAGGGCATCTCGACGGAGAAGGTGTTCTGGTCTCAGTATGCTGAGGCCGGACACCCTGTGCCCTTGAGCGACCAGCTGAAACAGCTGGTCGAACTCCACAAGGCGGCCGAACAAGCCATGAAGGGCTTCATAGTTCGGCTATGGCCCGGAGAGGCCCTGCCTGGGAGCTACTTCGGGCTGGTGCGGCGGCTGGTGGAGGCCTGTCCAAGGCTTGAGGTCATCAAGCGCTCTGTCTACATCGAAGGTGCCCATAGGGCCCTTGCCCGTGTAAAGATGCACTGGGGTAAGCTGGACGGCGAGAAGCTTGTGACGGACGGGCCGCCGCCGGGGAAGGAGCATCGCAAGCCGGAGAACTACTATAATGATGTTCTTGCGGGTGCCCGCCTTGTGGCAGATGAGTGCACCAAGGATATAATTTTTGAATGAATTCGCTCGTGTTTATCCTGTGCGCTGAAAACTTGTTCATATGCGCTAAGCAATGCTTATTGAATTTAAAATATTATTTTCTGTGCGGCCGTTTATCAAAAATTGAGAGATGGCCAGTCGTCGGCTTCTGCCCCCATGCCACGAGTGCTGGGGTGTTCGGTGATAAATCTGGGCGCTCTTTTTCCCATGGCTGGGTCCTTCGAGGGAGGCGCTCAGCACGACGAACCAGGCAATCGGACTATAATGCTTGAACACTCTCACTTAGCCATAGAACATTATAATTTTAAATTTCGGCGAAGCCCCTAGTTCGGAAGACCGAATTCGGGGCGCTATCCACGCCTAGGCTGGGGTCATCCAGCTCCTCGCTCGAAGCGGCATAAGCCTTTAGGGACTCGAAAAACCTCTCGAACAGCGACCGGTCTCTCGCCTCATCATGACAGTCAGTTTTAGCTTTCTCCACTGAGGTGCTTAGCCCAGCTCAACCGGGGCACAATCGCAGTGGTTCTCCTAGTGCTACCTTAGCTGATATAGCGGAACGTAAGGCACCAAAACATAGGAGCCGGGCAAACCCAACTATTGACCCAAATCATGATTCGGAGCCGATGCATATAGTGCTATAAGTTCGGGGTGCCGCACTTGTTAAAGTGTACGGACTTCTCACACCATATTAAAGGGTACTGAAGCCCCTGGCGTACTTGCCGTACCACAATGTACGGGCGCGACATGTCATTAATGAGCATATATATGAAAAGAGTAATGCAAAAAATAGACAAAAAGCTAGGCATTGTTTATGGAGAGGCTATTTATCAAAGCCGAACGATACAGGTTGTGTGGTAAGCAAAAGATATTGGACTGTTCAGTATGTCCTGACCAGGGGCAGGCCGCGGAATTATATATAAAGTAGGTATATTGCTCGTAACAGAGACCACCTGGGAGTTCCATGATGCGGGATGGCTTGTCTGCCTTCCTGGATCTTGCATCATTTGTGCGGCAATCTAATTGCCGAACAGGTCGTCTGAAGTATGGAGTCCTGAAAGTAAGAAAAAATTAAAAAAGGAATCCGGCAGCCCCTGGTACGTTTTACGCCGTATGTTGGGCGTGCCGTTATTTTGCCCCTTCCCCTGTGCCCATGGTATTTCAAGGGCGTAGTTATGTACGTGAGGTACTGGTTTCGCTAGGTCGCGAAAGCTGGGGTTGGGGCCGCATTGCTACGCTTGCTCAGAGTGTGCTAGGCGGTCCTGCTGTAGGTTACTCCGGGCGCGCTTGGCATTGTCTGGCTTTTTAATGGCCGGACTGGAGAATTGCCTAAGAAGGCTACTTTGTACCTCCGCTGCTAGAGCCGCCGTATGCTCCTCTGTACGAAGAGAGCGTTCGATGTTGCCGTTGACCGTGATTACTCCTCAAGGGCCTGGCATCTTGAGTTTGAGATATGTGTAGTGCGGCACCGCATTGAATTTTGCGAATGCGGTTCGTCCGAGCAGGGCGTGATAGCCACTGCGAAACGGGACTATATCGAAGATTAACTCTTCGCTTTGGAAATCGTCCGGGGATCCGAAGACCACGTCAAGTGTTACTAAGCCTGTACAGTTGGCTTCTGCACCTGGTATGATGCCTTTAAAGGTCGTTCTTGTGGGTTCGATCCTTGAGGGATCTATGCCCATTTTCCGCACTGTGTCCTAATAAAGCAGATTCAGGCTACTGCCGCCATCCATGAGGACTCTTGTGAGGTGAAATCCGTCGATGATTGGGTCAAGAACTAATGCGGTGAAGCCGCCGTGAAGGATGCTAGTGGGATGGTCCCTTCGATCAAAAGTGATCGGGCAGGAGGACCATGGGTTGAACTTTGGGGCGACTGGCTCCATCGCGTATACGTCCCATAGAGCACGCTTCCGCTCCCGCTTGGGAATGTGGGTTGCGTATATCATGTTCACCGTCCGCACTTGTGGGGGAAAGCCGTTCTGTCCATTGTTGTTCGGCAGCTTGGGCTCCTCGTCGTCGCTGTGCAGCCCCTTGTCTCTGTTGTCGGCTCTTAACTTGCCTGCCTGCTTGAACACCCAACAATCCCTGTTGGTGTGATTGGCTGGCTTTTCGGGGGTGCCATGTATCTGGCACAAGCGATCGAGTATTCGGTCCAAACTGGACGGGCCCTGAGTATTCCTTTTGAATGGCTTTTTCCACTGACAGGATTTATAGCCTCTGAATCCGGCATTGATTGCCGTGTCTTCATTGCTGTCGCTGTTAACGCGGCGCTTTTGGTTGTTCCGACGTGTCCTGCCAGTTTTGTCCTTGGTATCCGAATTACCAGGGTTCTTTGATAGGTTGTTACTGCGAGCTAGCCAGCTGTCTTCTCCCGCGCAAAAGCGGGTCATGAGTGTCGTGAGGGCTGCCATGGATTTCGGCTTTTCCTGTCCCAGGTGTCGGGCAAGCCACTCATCGCGGATGTTATGTTTGAAGGCTGCTAGGGCCTCTGCGTCCGGACAGTCGACTATCTGGTTTTTCTTAGTTAGGAACCGTGTCCAGAATTGTCTGGCTGATTCTTCTGGCTGCTGAATTATGTGGCTTAAGTCGTCGGCGTCCGGCGGTCGCACGTAAGTGCCCTGGAAGTTGTTGAGGAATGCGGCTTCCAGGTCCTCCCAAGAACCGATTGAGTCTGCTGGCAAGCTGTTAAGCCAATGCCGAGCCGGTCCTTTAAGTTTGAGCGAGAGGTACTTGATGGCGTGGAGATCATTGCCGCGTGCCATGTGGATGTGAAGGAGATAATCCTCAATCCATACCACTGGGTCTGTGGTGCCATCGTATGATTCGATGTTTACGGGTTTGAAGCCCTCTGGGATTTTATGATCCATTACTTCATTCGTGAAGCATAGCGGGTGTGCGGCGCCTCTATACTGGGCTATATCACGACGCAGCTCGAAAGAGCTATGTCTGTTGTGTTCAGCCCGGCCGGATTTGTTGTATCCGTCGTGAAGATTGTCACATGCCGTAGGGCGCCTGCGCGATCCGTAGATCGATCTTGTTTGTCTTGCCTTATCCTCCATTATGTCCCGCAGGTCGGGCGCATTTTCCCGCACCTTAGATGTGCGGCGTCTGGGCGTGGCTTGGGTGGAAGGCTGAGAGGCCTCTCTGTCGCGGCCGCGAGGTGGCCGGTCTGCCATGTCGTGCGCTGGTGATGTAGGTTCTTCCTCTTCTGATCGGGGTAGTGACCTGCGCTTCGGGTAACTCTTGGAGGGGCGTTCGAGTTCATACTCTTCGGCCGCAAGGTCTTCAGACCATCTGACAGCTAGCAATTTTTGGACAGCTCTAAGTTGTTGCTCCTTTTTCTTGAGGCTGCTTGCCGTGGCTAAAAGCCTGCGTTTAAAACGCTCTTTTTCGGCAGGGTCTGATGGTATGACGAATTCGTCGTCATCGAGGCTTGCCTCGTCTTCGGAGGGAGGAGTATAGTTATCATCCTCGACCTCTCGGTCTGCCGCTCTCTCTTGAGGGCTGGCTTTTCCATCTTCCTGTGCCGAATCATGCTGGGGTTGGTGTTCTTTGGCGTTATCTGGGGTAGTATTATCTCCCGTGCCGGAATCACCGTTTGTGCTTTGGCAGGATTTAGAGCGGCGCCACTGACGTCGGCGCTTTGGCTGTTTCTTGGGGGCGTCATCCCTCATTGTTCCATCGCCATCTCCGTCTTTTGGAGTATCCACCATGTATATGTGATATGACGAGGTGGCGTTCCAGCGCCCTACAGGTGTCGGTTCCTGTTCGTCTCCTATATTGTCGTCCATGCCGTCAATGTCTTCGGAGCCGAAGTTAGGCATGTCGGTTAAATCATCGACAGTGGCTACCAAGTGGGGGTGGGTGGGTTTTGAATTTCCTCACCGTCCGTATCCCATCCTTGTTGACCGTAGTTCGGCCAGGGCTCTCCTGATAAAGAGAGAGACTTAAGAGAATTCAGGATGTCGCCAAAAGGCGAATGCTGAAAGATGTCCGCGGCAGTGAACTCCATTACCGGTGCCCAATCAGATTCGATTGGCAGGGGTGCGGGGGGCTCGGAGTTCGGAGAGGAATCCGGCTCCTCGGAGTCACGGGCCACGCGGAGTGCGGAGTTGGAGTTCGGCTCGATCGCCTCTGAGATCGCAGCCCCTCAGGCAGCATCCAACCGCTGATCCTCGGTCGTCGCAGTAGGTTCCGAATCAATGGTCAAGACCGATGCATGTGCGGCCTCCAAGGTGCTGTCCGGCGGCAGAGCTATATCATGCCCGTCGAGACAGCGCGGCACGCTTGGCTATGGCTCGAATCCATCGAAGATCAAGTCCCCGCGGATGTCAGCCGTGTAGTTTGGGCTTCCAAACCTGACCTGACGGCCAGGGGCGTAGCTTTCGATGTGCTCAAGGTGGCCAAGCGAATTGGCCCGCAGTGCGAAGCCGCCGAAGACGAAGATCTGTCTAGGTAGAAAAGTCTCACCCTAGACCGCATCGTTGTTGAAGATCGAAGGAGCCATCAGGCCTAAAGGCGATGACACAGAGGAACTCTCAATGAAAGCACCAATGTCGGTGTCAAAACCGGCGGATCTCGGCTAGGGGGTCCCGAACTGTGCGTCAAGGCCGGATGGTAATAGGAGACAGGGGACACTTTGTTTTACCCAGGTTCGGGCCCTCTCGATGGAGGTAAAACCCTACTCTTGCTTGATTAATATTGATGATATGGGTAGTACAAGAGTAGATCTACCACGAGATCAAGGAGGCTAAACCCTAGAAGCTAGCCTATGGTATGATTGTGTATGGAGTTGATTCTGTCCTATGGACTACAACCCTCCGGTTTATATAGACACTGGATAGGGTTAGGGTTACATAGAGTCGGTTACAATGGTAGGAGATCTTGAATATCCGCATCGCCAACCTTGCATTTCACGCCAAGGAAAGTCCCCTCCGGACACGGGACGAAGTCTTCAATCTTGTATCTTCATAATCCAGGAGTCCGGCTGAAGGTATAGTCTGGCTACCCGAACACCCCCTAATCCAGGACTCCCTCACCATGTCAAGCCTCTAACCCACCTTCCTAGCAAACCATTGCTTGGCTAAGTTACCGCTTTTGCTCAGCCCCTCTTATAGCATTGCTAGTTGCAGGTGCCTTGTAGGTTGTTCCATGTTGGAACATGGATATGTTGGGATATCACTATATCTCTTATTTAATTAATGCATCTATATACTTGGCAAAGGGTGGAAGGCTTGGCCTTTTTCTCGGTGTTTTGTTCCACTCTTGCCGCCTTAGTTTCTTTCATACCGGTGTTATGTTCCTTGATTTTGCGTTCCTTACGCGGTTGGGGTTATGGGACCCCCTTGACAGTTCGTTTTGAATAAAACTCCTCCAGCAAGGCCCAACCTTGGTTTTACATTTGCCTAACAACCTAAGCCTTTTTCCCTTGGGAGTTGCAAACCCGAGGGTCATCTTTATTTAACCCCCGGGCCAGTGCTCCTCTGAGCATTGGTCCAACCTAGAGCCACTTGCAGTGCCACCCCTTCACCCGGGGTCTTCGGTTGCTGTACGTAGTGTTCATCCGCTGTGCCCTGAGAACGAGATATGTGCAGCTCCTATAGGGATTTGTCGGCACATTCGGGCGGTCTTGCTGGTCTTGTTTTACCATTTTCGAAATGTCTTGTAATCGGGATTCCGAGACTGATCGAGTCTTTCCGGGAGAAGGAATATCCTTCGTTGATCGTGAGAGCTTGTGATGGGCTAAGTTCGGACACCCCTGCAGGGTATAAACTTTCAAGAGCCATGCCCGCGGTTATGTGGCAGATGGGAATTTGTTAATATCCGGTTGTAGAGAACTTGACACTTGACTTAATTAAAATGAATCAACCGCGTGTGTAACTGTGATGGTCTCTTTTCAGCGGAGTCGGGGAAGTGAACATGTTTTGGGTTATGTTTGAATGTAAGTAGTTTCAGGATCACTTCTTGATCACTTCTAGCTTCATGACCATTGCGTAGCTTCTCATCTTACTCTTCTTTGTGTATGTTAGCCACCATATTTGCTTAGCGCTTGCTGCAACTGGAGCTCATAACCTTATCCTACCCATAAGCTTAAATAGTCTTGATCTCGTGGGTTTTGAGATTGCTGAGTCCTCGTGACTCACAGATACTACCAAAACAGTTGCAGGTTCCGATGATACCAGTGCAGGTGATGCTACTGAACTCAAGCGGGAGTTTGACGAGGAACTTGGTCGTTACTATGTTTCATTTCCTGATGATCATTAGTGGAGCCCAATTGGGACGATCGGGGATCTAGCATTTGGGGTTTATCTTCTTTTATTTGATTTGACCGTAGTCGGTCTATATGTGTATTTTGGATGATGTATGGATTATTTAAGTATTGTGTGAAGTGCCGATTGTAAGCCAACTCTCTATTATCCCTTTCTTGTTCATTACATGGGATTGTGTGAAGATGACCCTTCTTGCGACAAAACCACCATGCGGTTATGCCTCTAAGTCGTGCCTTGACACGTGGGAGATATAGCCGCATCATGGGTGTTACACACGTGTCTTCCTCAACCTCTTCACGACGCCACTCAAGTCGCCACTCATCGTCGTATTCTTCTTCCGACGCAAGTCCTCCTCGAAGCAACGACTCTCAAGATTACCAAGCGCAAGAAAATCCATTACATGGAAATGGACTCCGAGACCGAGTTCGAGCGTGAGAGCAAGCATGACGCCAAGAGTGAGAATACATGGATCAAGAGCCACTACCGCCACATTGTCCATGCCAAGAATCTCAAGAAAGCGATGCAATCCGGCAAGAGTAACAAAGTCGTGAAGCTCAAGCTCAAGCGGCTGAAGACGCACTCCGAGAGTCCACTCGAGCCGTTGCCCAATGTTGTCGTCAAGTATGTGAGCAAGAGGAAGCTCTTCGTCAAGAAATACAAGAAGAAGCCGCTCGACGTGAAGAACAACAAGAACGGCGAAATCGGGAACACATGCCTCGCCCTCCTCTACGTCAAGAGCGCAACCACGTCAATGATCTTCCTCTACGCAAAGAGCAACACCAAGTGGAGCAAGTGCGTGAAGACCCTCCTCCTCGACAAGAGAGACATTAATATCGTCACTACGATGAAGAACTCCGCTACAGCAAGGTCAAGTTCACCATGACCAAGTTCTACAGAAGCAACAACCCCGAGGATTACCTATCATGGGCATAGAAAGTCGACAAGATATTCCGTCTTCACAACTACGATGAGGAAAAGAAGATCGCCATGGCATCACTCGAGTTTCAAGACTACGTCCTCATTTGGTGGGAACAAGTGATCGAGTGACATCACGAGAAGGATGAGCCACCCATTGCGACTTGGACACAAATGAAAGACGTCATGCGAGCACGCTTCGTGCCTACATACCACACACGAGATCTCTTCAAGAAGTTGCAACTCCTCAAGCAAGGCACGAAGACGGTGGAAGAATACTATAAAGAAATGGAGATTGCCATGATACGAGCCAATGTCAAAGAATATGATGAGAAAACAATGTCACTCTTCTTGAACGACCTCAACCACCCAATACGGAAGATTGCCGATTTCCGACCTTACTCCAACCTTCACGAGCTAGTTCACCAAGCGACCAAGGCAGAACGACAAGTACAAGAAGACTTCAAGTACGCCAAGTACTCATACAAGACCTCCGGCTCAGATACTCAAGCTACCCTACTTCGACTTTGACACCTCCTTCCTCGACGAGAGCATCACCAAGCAGTGGCGACAAGTCAAGTTTCAAGCAAGCGATGCCTTCCTCGACTCGTCCTCCGACAAGCAACTAGAAGAATAAGACTTATTCTTCGGAACCACCGGACGATCCCGTCAAGACAAGTTTTATCAAGTGCTTAACAAGTGGTGGCCGTGGACACAAGTCTTTCCAATGCATCAACAAGTGAACCATGATCGTCAATGATGATGGCACGTATGACTCCATGAGTGAAGATGAGATGGATGCTACCAAGCACGTCACCATGCACCATCAAGTGAACGAAGAAGAAGATGCTCAAGTCTATTGTGACAATGATTCACATCCCACTCTCATTGTCTCCAAGGTCTTGATGCTTCAACACCAACAAGACAAAGACCAAATGTAGGGGAACACAGTATTTCAATTTTTTTCCTATGATCACGCAAGATCTATCTAGGAGATGCATAGCAACGAGAGGGGAGAGTATGTCTACGTACCCTCGTAGACCTAAATCGGAAGTGAGGGAGTCCTGGATTAGGGGTTGTCCGGATAGCCGGACTATAACCTTTGGCCGGACTCTTGGACTATGAAGATACAAGATTGAAGACTTCGTCCGTGTCCGGATGGTACTTTCCTTGGCGTGGAAGGCAAGCTTGGCAATACGGATATGTAGATCTCCTACCATTGTAACCGACTCTATGTAACCCTAGCCCTCTCCGGTGTCTATATAAACCGGAGGGTTTTAGTCCATAGGACGAACAATAACCATACCATAGGCTAGCTTCTAGGGTTTAGCCTCTCCGATCTCGTGGTAGATCTACTCTTGTACTACCCATATCACCAATATTAATCAAGCAGGGCGTAGGGTTTTACCTCCATCAAGAGGGCCCGAACCTGGATAACACATTGTGTCCCTGCCTCCTGTTACCATCCAGCCTAGACGCACAGTTCGGGACCCCCTACCCGAGATCCGCCGGTTTTGACACCGATATTGGTGCTTTCATTAAGAGTTCCTTTGTGCTGTCGCCAGAAGGAAGGATGTCTCGTCTCGTCTTTAAAGACGGTACTACTTCCGAGGGAGCTTTGGCTATCGGCCAAACTCTCCGGCTAGGCGGTTTCATCATGACCGCCTGTTCGGCCGCCGCACCGACGTTGACTTCTCGGGTCATCGAAAACAGCCTCCACGTCAAATCGGCACTCGCCGAACAGATGGATCCAATAGAGCTCGCCTCCTTAAACGAGCTCTTAGATCGCATCGCCGCCCTGGGAGTCACTACGGACTATGATCGGATTGGGCTTAAACCCGATCAAAGGGAGATTAACTCTCTGCCGGTCACCCATCATATTGCAGTGGTGGAGGAACAATGCGGCGACCTTTCCTCCATCTTGAGGACCAACTATGTCCGGATTCCCGAGCTCTCTGAGCCGGATGCCCGTTCGCGGGAGGACAACACCCAATCCTTGAACTTAGAGTCAGGCAGTGGGCCAGGGTTATCGGGTCACACCCCGGAACCGGAACTTTCAAAATTGGAAATTCCTCGACCCCTGGATCCCAGATCAGGTGAGGGTTCAGATTCAATTCCACCCACCCACCCAAACATAAGTGATCTTTCCCACATCAGGCAAGAGCCCCAGAAAACAGTACATCACTACTAGGCCAGATTCCTCCTTGCGATGAACAAGGTTAAGGACTGTCGCGAGGAAGATGCAATCTTATTTTTCCGCAATAATTGCACGGACAAGGGAATCCTTAACGCCATAAATCGCCGTGAGATAACACGCTTCGCTGACTTGGCGTCCATAGTACGAAAGTACTGTGCGATGGAAAGTGCCTGGAAAACCAAAACAAACTTTTGGGATAATCCGGCCCTGAACACAAACCCAGTCCGAAATAAAAGGGTGCATTATCACAATACACCCGGGTTAACTACCAAAAAGCAAAAGCCCTCTACGGGGCAAGGAACCGTACTGGAGGGATGGATCAACGGACCCTACAAAATTCATAGTACAGCGGATGCAATACCGACGCACAGCCTTAGAGCATGTTGGATACTCCGGTAGGTGGCCAAAAGTGGTGAGGATCTACTCCTCCCAAATACCAAAGAGCACCATCCCGTGGACAACAATACAGTGTTAACGGTCTTTGAGACCTTCGCGTCAAATAATAGACGCAAGCGAACACTCCGCGGCATGGCCGAAATCTGCCACGTAGCAGCAATAAATCCTTGGAGTGACACAGCTATTACCTTCAATGACAGTGACGAACCTAAATTCCGAACAGCCCGAGCACTAGCCACACTGGTCCTCAGTCCAATCGTGGATGGCTTTCGACTCACCAAGGTACTCATGGACGGCGGCAGCGGATTAAACCTCATCTATGAGGAAACTTTCAAAAGATGGAAATAGACTGGAGCCGCATTGAGCAAAGTAGCACAACCTTTAGAGGAATCATCCCCAGTCGGGAAGCACGCTGTGCTGGGAAAATCACACTAGATGTGGTATTCGGCACGCCGGATAATTACAGGTCCGAAGAAATTACATTCCAAGTGGCCCCGTTCAGCAGTGGTTATCACGCTCTTTTAGGACGGGAGGCATTCACAATCTTCCAAGACGTACCACATTACGGGTACATGAAGCTCCCGGGCCCAATGGAATCATCACTCTCGCCAACGATCCGGACACAGCACTCTGCGCCGAAAACAAAACAGCCGCATTGGCCCTCGAGGCATTATCTGAAGCCCTCTCCGCCGAGGAATTAACTACGATACGCTCCACAATGGACAGGGACGACAAGATACTAGAAAAGAGATCCAAGTCCACCTCTTTTAAACCAGCAGATGAAATAGTCATATTCCATGTCCACCCAACGGACCCTACAAAAACAGCCTCCATCGGGGCATAGCTAAGCCCCGCTGTGGACGCCGCACTACGGGAGTTCCTGCGCGGGAACTAGGACATATTCGCCTGGCATCCCTCAGACATGCCAGGAATCCCATGCAGGCTGGCCGAGCATAGCCTCAATATCCTAAAGGGATTCAAGCCGGTCAAGCAAGCTCTTCGGTGTTTCTCTGAACCTAAGAGACAGGCCATGGGAGAGGAACTAGCCAAGTTATTGGAGGCCGGATTCATCAAAGAAATAAAACACCTGGACTGGCTAGCAAACCTGGTGATGGTACCAAAGAAGGACAAATCCTGGCGCCTTTGTGTCGACTTCAAAGACCTCAATAAAGCTTGCCCAAAGGATCCCTTCCCCCTCCCACGCATCGATCAAATCATTGATGCTACCACAGGACATGAGTCATTGTGTTTCCTCGACACATACTCCGGTTACCACCAAATCAAGATGGCGGAGTCCGACCAAGCCGCAACGGCATTCATCACGCCATATGGTCCATTTTGTTTTAACACAATGCCTTTTGGGCTCAAAAATGCCGGCGCAACATATCAACGCATGATTCAGACATGTCTGGAGAAACAAATCGGCAAAACAGTAGAGGCATACGTAGACGATGTGGTCGTCAAAACCAAACACGTCGACTCTTTGATAGACGACTTGAGGCTCACATTCAACAACTTCCGAACATATGACATCAAGCTCAATCCGGAAAAATGCGTTTTCAGTGTACCAGCCGGAAAGCTCCTGGGATTCATTGTCTCCAGTAGAGGTATTGAAGCTAATCCGGCCAAAATCTGAGCGTTGTCACAGTTGGCTACGCCAACAGACCTCAAACAAATCCAGAAGCTAACTAGATGTGTGGCGGCTCTAAGCCGCTTTATCTCCCGCTTGGGAGAAAAGGCTTTACCCCTTTATCGCCTCCTTCGGCGCATCGAACACTTCGAGTGGACGGACGCGGCACAGCCGGATTGGAAGAAATAAAGGCCATTCTAGCAACCAACCCGATCCTGGCCGCACCAAACATCGGTGAACCAATGATGTTGTATATTGTGGCAACTCATCAAGTTGTAAGCACGGTGCTTGTTGTCGAACGAGAAGCGGACGGACACAAATTCCCTCTTCAAAAGCCAGTATACTATGTATCCACTGTCCTCACTCCGTGCAAATCACGGTACCCGCATTACCAAAAAATAGCATATGCGGTATTCATGGCATCATGGAAACTGCGACACTACTTTCAAGAGTGTTTGATTACAGTAGCCTCGGAAGTGCCACTTAATGATATTATCAACAACCGTGACACTACGGGCCGGATTGCCAAATGGGCCATTGAGCTCCTCCCATTCGACATAACATACAAACCTCGCTGAGCCATTAAATCGCAAGTATTGGCCGAATTCGTCGCCGAATGGACGGAGGCCGAACTCCCTAAAGAGTACGGCGCATATTCCAATTGGATCATGCACTTCGACGGTTCTAAAATGCTGGCCAGTCTAGGGGCTAGCGTCGTCCTGACGTCCCCAACCAGAGATACCGTTCGGTACATACTGCAAATATTGTATACAGATTCCAACAATGCAGCCGAATACGAAGCTCTGTTGCATGGTCTTTGGATGGCAGTCTCCATGGGCATTCAACGCCAGGAGGTGTGTGGGGATTCAAACCTCGCAATATCCCAAATAAACGGAGATTTTGATGCCAAGGATCCAAAAATGGTGGCCTATCGAAATGCCATCCTCAAACTGTCAGCTCGGTTCGAGGGACTCGAATTTCACCATGTGGCTCGGGAAATAATCAGGCGGCGGATATCCTTGCCCGCATCGGCGTAAAATGCGACGCGGTCCCTCCCAACATATTTTTGGAAAGGCTCTTCAAGCCATCCGTAGCATGGGAAGGGGACACCGGTAACAACAGTCCGGACCCGGCCAAAATACCCGATACCGAACTCTGACACAATCGGAGGCTCTGCCACCGAAATAACACCTTCAACCCATGAAATAATGTCCATTATTGCCCCGTGGACAGAACCATTCCTGGCCTACCTAACTAGACAGGAACTTCCGGAGGACCAAAATGAGGCACGCTGCATAGTGCGGCGATCCAAGGCCTACAGGGTCCATGAGGGAGAATTATACAAGAAAAGCACTACCGGAGTCCTTCAAAGGGGCATCTCCGAAGAGGAAGGGCGGAATCTTTTGGCAGAAATTCACGCCGGACTCGGCGGTCATCACGCCACAGCCCAGGCTCTTGTAAGCAAGGCCTTCCATACAGGATTCTATTGGCCAACGGCCCGGGCAGATGCACAGGACTTGGTCCAACGTTGCGCCGGTTGCCAGCTCTTTGCAAATCAAAGCCACATGCCACCCCCGCCCGAAAAACAATCCCCATTACATGGCCCTTCGCGGTCTGGGGTCATGACATGGTTGGACCCCTTATAGGGGGAACCCACAAGAAAAAATACTTATTGGTCATGGTGGATAAATTCACCAAATGGATAGAGGCTAAACCGGTTAAAACAGCTGAATCCGGACCGGTGATAGATTTCATATCCGGGGTTGTACACCGTTATAGCGTACCCCACAGCATCATCACTGATAACGGCACGAACTTCATAGCCGACGAGGTAAAACTCTGGTGCAGCAAAATGGGCATCAAGCTCGATTATGCTTCAGTGTAGCACCCACAAACCAACAGTCAAGTTGAACGAGCAAACGGTCTTATAATGAGCGGCATTAAACCCAGATTAGTGCGTTCCTTAACGGAGTCTGACACGCACTGGGTAGAGGAGCTCAACTCCGTACTCTGGGGGCTGCGGACCACGCCGAATCGTAGTACCGGATATACACCATTTTTTATGGTGTACGACGCAGAGGCAGTCTTTCCCTGTGACATAATTTATGGCTCACCTCGAGTGCGCATGTACGAAGAAAGAGAAGCCGAGCTCGATCGGCAGGACAGTCTAGACACCTTGGAGGAAGAGCGGGACGTAGCCAAAGACCGTTCCGCATTTTACCAGCAAAAGGCTCGCAGATACCAAAGCAGAGAAGTACGGGACAAAACTTATAACGTTGGCGAACTAGTTCTACGCCTGCCGGATAAGAAAAAGAACAAGCTCGAGCCCAAATGGGAAGGTCCCTTCATTATCGACCAAGTTCTGACCGGTGGAGAGTACCGACTGCGGGATGCATCGACTAGTCAACTTGAGCTGAACCCATGGAATGCAGCCAGGCTCCGAAGATTCTATGCCTAGCACCGGACTCTATGTTAGTCCCCTCCCTTTGTCCATTTTCTGCATATGCATCATCTGTCTTGTTTCCCTTTCTTTCTTTTTCTTATTATTTCTCTAGGCCTTCAAGGGTCACCTAGTGCCTCACTTGTACATTACATATGCGCTACCCGCACTCTCCATACCTGGGGGCTTCTTTCACAGAAGCTTAAATTATTTACCTGGGCCTCACGCCCAACACATGTGTTATACTTCCGCATGTACCTTTTTTCACCATTATATGCATCGACATGACTTAAGTTTTGGCCAAGCTGGGTTTCCTGGCTCTTGTATTTATGACCTACGTTCCCGTTAATTCGGCTAGGGCATAGGGGGAGCACCTCTGCGATTGTTACTGCCGGATCAGCCGGATGTGTACCTCAGACTGGGTGAAGCCGAAAGCTAGCGTTCTTAAGGGAATATTCGGTCGGTGAACAAAAGAGGACTTTTACTTATTATCCATATCTGCCCCCAGATGCTTTTTCTGCGTTTTTTATCGCAGTCCGGACATGCACTTTAGGGCATGCTTACCCAGGGAAAGGAACCCTTAACGGAACTATTCTCCCTGGAAGATGTTTCTTACTACCCATGTAATATAACATAACTAGTTGGGCACTTGTCTGATAAAGCACTAATGACCCCTACGCCTGGTCTCCACGCATACCCCGGTTCTTATATAACTGAGCGGGTAAACAGATTCACTCCGGACTATCGGGCCCGGAGGTTGAAGCGAAAAGGTCCGCAACGACAAATGATCTACAATCCGGCTAGAAGGCATTATACATGTCACTTTAATTACATAGTCATGCAGACTGACTAAACTCCTCTTCTATACCATCCAACATGTGGTCTAGCTTACAATCCTGTTGGGAATACTTTGCGGCTAATTCTACTTTCCCATAAACTAAGCTAACGGGGATCTCTTTTCCGTCGGCCCCCACAGGTCCGACCTCGGCCATGTGATTTGGGTCTGCCTTGGTATACCGAGTCTTCACCATGGCCCAGGCCTCTCTGGCACCCTGTTGGCAGGCCGATATCTTCCATAATCAGAGGCGCCGCCGTGCTCCCTTGAGATTCTTCGTAAGCTCTACAACGCCCTCTGGCAAGGAGACAGATGGCCACAAAGCCTGGGCAACACCTTGCATCACCTGCCGAACTTGTTCGTGCAGATGTGACAGCTCGGACAGAAGATCACCCGCAGACCCGGGCATTTCCTCCGCGGGACGACCCGTCAGCATACCTATAGACATAACGATGTTAATCAACTTCCTCGCCGAACTCTTTTTCAAAGTTCGTTCAAGAACTTACTCAATATGCCACGTCGAAGCTGCCGATTCTCCTTAATGGAGACCGACAGTTGGGCACGAACATCCTTTAGTTCCACGCCCAGCTTGGTGTTGGCATCTAGGAGATCATTCTTCTCCTGCCTCACCCTCGTAAGCACGCTCTCACCGGCCTTCAGCTGACGTTGGAGCTGTTGCTTATCCGGATTTACTCCAGCGTCATCTACAATTTTATCGTCAGATCTGCATATATGCCGCAGTTTATATGATACTCAAGGATATATTACCAGAGGGGGTCTCTTTGGGCTCCCCTGCTGTGGCTAGTGTGGCCTGAAGTTGGGCTTTGCACTCTTCCAGCTCCTGGGATAGTTGGGTATTCTTTTCTGTAAGAACCTGCATAACAAATGATCCTTAAATCAGTTATTCTAACTGTTTCAAGTCTCAGGGGCTACTGATATATATAATCACCAAATTTTCTCACCCGTATGTCTTTTACATACTGCTCCATGGCTCTAGCTGGACCATTATGAGCGGCACAGAGGTACGCATCTCCCGAGTTGAAGGCATCCAATGCCTCTTGTGAGAAATAGGCTTCACGAAGAACAGTCCGGTGACGCCTGTGGTTCATGGCACTTTCCACCTTGGAATTGGTGGCGGACAGTCTATCCGCATCCTCTGTCGGAGGAGCGCCCGTTGCACGCCTCGTATTCGTTCCCGCCTCCAAATCCGGCCTTGGAGCTTGGCTGGTGGAGGCGCGATTAGTAACCTCTCCGGATATAGTCCGGCGAGCGCTCTTTTTCCTAAAAAGAAGGCATGGACGTTAGTATGCCTCTGAGAATAATGTCTTGGAATAAAGACGGCGCGCTGTACCGCTGTGCCGGTGTCTCTATCCGGACTGCGTGTCTTTTCAGCCTGCCTGGCCTCGCGGCCCCTTGTTGGCTAGTCGCCGCAGGCTCGGCCTTCCACCTCGAGGACCTCCCCTGCGAAACACGGTTGTTATACGGTGATCAAAAACACGCAAGGACGGATCCCTTTTCAAAGTACTGGGACTTCGGTCTCAGTCACCTATGAGGCTGGAAGTAGCCCAGGGTAATCGGCCGTAATGGCCACCAAGGCGTTGTCATTGCTCAATTGGTAAAATACCCCATCGATCAGCTCCACAGATATGTCCGGATCCTCTTGGGAGGCCGGGTCAAGGGACCGTTCCGGGTCCTCGAGTTGTGGAGGAGGGCTGTTTATCTCCCTTACAGCCTGGCGCAGCTCCTGCGTTGAAATCGCTAGACTAAATACTTAACTATGGGAATATGAAACGGATGGGCGAGAAAAAGTGTCCGCTTACCCAGCTCGGAGGATTGTACGTAGAAAATCCGCCCTGCGGGTTGACGCGGAGGAATTCCTCCTTTTCTCCATTGTACAAAGTGGATAAGATCTTTATTAGAGCATCAACCGATTCCAGCCCTTTACGGCCATAGCGGGTGGCGTCATCCGCCCCGTTGAAATCCCACATGGGGTGGCCTCTATACTGAAGCGGCTGCACCCCCCGCATAATACATGTGGCCATGACCTCGATCATGATCAATCCAGATCGAGCTAACAAACTTATCCGGCTCATCAGGTAAAGAACGTCCCTGTCATCTTCCCCCTGGGGGCTCCGTGGACGCCAGCTCCGGCGCTTCTTGAAAGGAGCGTTGTCGAACTCAGGGAGGCCAATTTGAATAGGGTCCGGGAGGGGGACATCTTCTATATAAAACCATTCTGAAGGCCAGTCTTCGGACGTCTTCTTTGGGGTTCCAGATAGATATCCGGTCCCGGCAATACGCCACACATCGGCTCCGCCCACTTGATATATTGACCCCTTCCGAGAACGGGGCACGAGGCAGAACAGCTCCTTCCACAATGCGAAATGAGCCTCACAGCCCAAAAACAGCTCGCAAAGGGCTACGAAGCCCGCGATATGCAATATGGAGGCAGGCGTAAGGTTGTGCAACTAGAGGCTGTAGAACTCCAGGAGCCCCCGGAGAAACGGATGAATTGGAAATCCGAGCCCTCTTACCAAATGAGGGACAAGGCATACCCGCTCTCCCTTGGAGGGATTCGGAAGGCTCTCCGCTTGCTCTCCGCCATTATAGTTGGCGAGCCCGGCTCGAACCGGGACCATGTATGCGGGGGGAAGAAATCCCTTGGTCTGAAGCATCACTAATTTGCTGTGCGGGACGGAACATCTCTCCCAATCTCCAGGCTGCGTCGACCGGCAATGATGGAATGGATCTCTGTCGGATGCGCTCCGATGAAGGCTTGCCGAGGGAGGATGGTGTGATTTGGATCTGAATCCTCGTCTTTTTAATAGGCAGCTCATTCACACAGCTAGGGGGGTAAATGTAAAAACACCCTGGCTCTTCACATTCGCTCGACACGTGGAAAGTGGCCATTATTGGGCGTGGAAGCCAAGGAGCGCGACATTCACAAGAAGCCGGACACTATTTAAACAGGTACACGGAATTTGGAGAGGAACCCGCCTAGCAATGCCGAAGACAATCTGCATGCCGGACTCATCACCATTGAAGCCTGGTTCGGGGGCTACTGAGGGAGTCCTGGATTAGGGGGTGTCCGGATAGCCGGACTATAACCTTTGGTCGGACTCTTGGACTATGAAGATACAAGATTGAAGACTTCGTCCCGTGTCCGGATGGGACTTTCCTTGGCGTGGAAGGAAAGCTTGGCAATACAGATATGTAGATCTCCTCCCATTGTAACCGACTCTGTGTAACCCTAGCCCTCTCAGGTGTCTATATAAACCGGAGGGTTTTAGTCCATAGGACAAACAATAACCATACCATAGGCTAGCTTCTAGGGTTTAGCCTCTCCGATCTCGTGGTAGATCTACTCTTGTACTACCCATATCATCAATATTAATGAAGCAGGACGTAGGGTTTTACCTCCATCAAGAGGGCCCGAACCTGGGTAAAACATTGTGTCCCCTGCCTCCTGTTACCATCCAGCCTAGACGCACAGTTCGGGACCCCCTACCCAAGATCCACCAGTTTTGACACCGACAGGAAGCGTTTAGTAACACGGTTGATGTAGTCGAACATCTTCACGATCCAACCGATCAAGTATCGAACGCATGACACCTCCGCGATCTGCACACATTCAGCTCGGTGACGTCCCTCATACTCTAGATCTAGTTGAGGCCGAGGGTGAGTTTCGTCAGCACAACAACGTGTTGATGGTGATGATGAAGTTACCGAAGCAGGGCTTCGCCTAAGCACTATGACAATATGACCAAGGTGAAAATCTGTGGAGGGGGGCACCGCACATGGCTAAGAAATAAATATGTTTGTCTATGGGGTGCCCCCTCCCCTGTATATAAAGGAGGGGAGGAGGGGGCCAGCCGGCCTCACGGGGCACGCCCTAAGGGGGGAATCCTACTCCTACTAGGAGTAGGTTCCCCCTTTCCTAGTCCAACTAGGAGGGGAAGGAAGGAGGAAGGGGAGAGAAGGAAAGAGGGGGGCAGCGCCGCCCCCACCCCTTGTCCAAATCAGACTAGGGGGTGCGCCACCTCCTGGCCACCCCTCTCTCCTCCAAGGCCCATGGTGGCCCATTAACTTCCCGGGGGCGGGGGGGGGGGGGGGGGGGGGGGTCCGGTAAACCTCCAACACTTTGGATTTATCTGAAACTCTCCGGAACACTTCCAATGTCCGAACAACATGGTCCAATATATCAATCTTTATGTCTCGACCATTTCAAGACTCCTCGTCATGTCCATGGTCACATCCGGGAATCCGAACAACCTTCGGTACATCAAATCACATAACTCATAATACATATCGTCATCAGACGTTAAGCGTGCGGACCCTACGGGTTCGAGAACTATGTAGACATGACTGAGACACATCTCCGATCAATAACCAATAGCAGAACCTGGATGCTCATATTGGTTCCTACATATTCTACAAAGATCTTTATTGGTCAAACTGCACAACAACATACGTTGTTCCCTTTGTCATCGGTATGTTACTTGCCCGAGATTCCATCGTTGGTATCATGATACCTAGTTCAATCTCGTTACCGGCAAGTCTCTTTACTCATTTCGTGATGCATCACCCCGTAGCTAACACATTAGTCACATTGCTTCCAAGGCTTATAGTGATGTGCATTATCGAGAGGGCCCAGAGATACCTCTCCGACAATCGGAGTGACAAATCCTAATCTTGATCTATGCCAACTCAACAAACACCATCGGAGACACCTATAGAGCATCTTTATAATCACCCAGTTACATTGTGACGTTTGATAGCACACAAGGTGTTCCTCTGGTATTCAGGAGTTGCATAATCTCATAGTCATAGGAAAATGTATAAGTCATGAAGAAAGCAATAGCAATAAACTAAATGATCATAGTGCTAAGCTAACGGATGGGCCTTGTCCATCACATCATTCTCTAATGATGTGATCCCGTTCATCAAATGACAACACATGTCTATGGCTAGGAAACACAACCATCTTTGATCAACGACCTAGTCTAGTAGAGGCATATTAGGGACACTCTAGGGCATGTAATAAGTTTCCGATTAATACAATTCTAGCATGAATAATAAACATTTATCATGATATAAGGAAATATAAATAACAACTTTATTATTGCCTCTAGGGCATATTTCCTTCAGTCTCCCACTTACACTAGAGTCAATAATCTAGATTACACATTAATGATTCTAACACCCATGGAGTCTTGGTGCTGATCATGTTTTGCTCGTGAGAGAGGCTTAGTCAATGGGTCTACAACATTCAGATATGTATGTATCTTGCAAATCTCTATGTCTCCCTCCTTGACTTGATCGCGGATGGAATTGAAGCGTCTCTTGATGTGCTTGGTTCTCTTCTGAAATCTGGATTCCTTTGCCAAAGCAATTGCACCAGTATTGTCACAAAAGATTTTCATTGGACCCGATGCACTAGGTATTACACCTAGATCGGATATGAACTCCTTCATCCAGACTCCTTCATTTGCTGCTTCCGAAGCAGCTATGTATTCTGCTTCACACGTAGATCCCGCCACGACGCTCTGCTTAGAACTGCACCAACTGATAGCTCCACCATTTAATAAAATTACATATCCGGTTTGTGACTTAGAGTCATCCGGATCAGTGTCAAAGCTTGCATCGATGTAACCGTTTACGACGAGCTCTTTGTCACCTCCATAAACGAGAAACATATCCATAATCCTTTTCAGGTATTTCCGGATGCTCTTGACCGCTGTTCAGTGATCCACTCCTGGATTACTATGGTACCTCCCTGCTAAACTAATAGCAAGGCACACATCAGGTCTGGTACACATCATTGCATACATGATAGAACCTATGGCTGAGGCATAGGGAATGACTTTCATTTTCTCTCTATCTTCTGCAGTGGTCGGGCCTTGAGTTTGACTCAACTTCACACCTTGTAACATAGGCAAGAACCCTTTCTTTGCTTGAAACATTTTAAACTTCTTCCAAACTTTATCAAGGTATGTGCTTTGTGATATTCCAATTAAGCGTCTTGATCTATCTCTATAGATATTGATGCCCAATATATACGCAGCTTCACCGAGGTATTTCATTGAAAAATTCTTATTCAAGTATCCTTTTATGCTATTCAGAAATTCAGTATCATTTCCGATCAACAATATGTCATCCACATATAATATCAAAAATGCTACGGAGCTCCCACTCACTTTCTTGTAAATACAGGCTTCTCCAAAAGTCTGTATAGAACCATATGCTTTGATCACACTATCAAAGCATATATTCCAACTCCGAGATGCTTGCACCAGTCCATAAATGGATCGCTGGAGTTTACACACTTTGTTAGCACCTTTTGGATCGACAAAACCTTCCGGTTGCATCATATACAACTCTTCTTTAAGATATCCATTAAGGAATGTAGTTTTGATATCCATCTGCCAAATTTCATAATCATAAAATGCGGCAATTGCTAACATGATTCAGACAGACTTATGCATCGCTACGGGTGAGAAGGTCTCATCGTAGTCAGTTCCTTGAACTTGTCGAAAACCTTTCGAAACAAGTCGAGCTTTGTAGACAGTAACATTACCGTCAGCGCCCGTCTTCTTCTTGAAGATCCATTTATTGTCTATGGCTTGCCTATCATCGGGCAAGTCAACCAAAGTCCATATTTTGTTCTCATCTCAGATTTCATGGCCTCAAGCCATTTTGCAGAATCTGGGCTCATCATCGCCTCCTCATAGTTCGTAGGTTTGCCATGGTCAAGTAACAGGACCTTCAGAATAGGATTACCGTACCACTCTGGTGCGGATCTTATTCTGGTTGACCTACGAGGTTAAGTAGTAACTTGATCAGAAGTTTCATGATCATCATCATTAGCTTCCTTACTAATTGGTGTAAGAATCAGTGGAACTGATTTCTGTGATGAACTACTTTCCAATAAGGGAGCAGGTACAATTACCTCATCAAGTTCTACTTTCCTCCCACTCACTTCTTTCGAGAGAAACTCCTTCTCTAGAAAGGATCGATTCTTAGCAACGAATATCTGGCCTTCGGATCTGTGATATAAGGTGTACCCAACAGTCTCCTTTGGGTATCCTATGAAGACACATTTCTCCGATTTGGGTTCGAGCTTATCAGTTTGAAGCTTTTTCACATAAGCATCGCAGCCCCAAACTTTAAGAAACGACAACTTGGGTTTCTTGCCAAACCACAGTTCATATGGCGTCGTCTCAACGGATTTCGATGGTGCCCTATTTAACGTGAATGCAACCATCTCTAAAGCATAACCCCAAAACAATAGCGGTAAATCAGTAAGAGACATCATAGATCGCACCATATCCATTAAAGTGCGGTTGCGACGTTCGGACACACCATTACACTGTGGTGTTCTGATGTCTACTACAGAACCTTCTTCTTGTAGACGTTGTTGGGTCTCCAAGTGCAGAGGTTTGTAGGACAGTAGAAAATTTCCCTCAAGTGGATGACCTAAGGTTTATCAATCCGTGGGAGGCGTAGGATGAAGATGGTCTCTCTCAAGCAACCCTGCAACCAAATAACAAAGAGTCTCTTGTGTCCCCAACACACCCAATACAATGGTAAATTGTATAGGTGCACTAGTTCGGTGAAGAGATGGTGATACAAGTGCAATATTGATAGTAGATAAAGGTTTTTGTAATCTGAAATATAAAAACAGCAAGGTAGCAAGTGGTAAAAGTGAGCGTAAACGGTATTGCAATGCTAGGAAACAAGGCCAAGGGTTCATACTTTCACTAGTGCAAGTTCCCTCAACAATAATAACATAATTGGATCATATAATTATCCCTCAACATGCAACAAAGAGTGATGAGGACATCAATACCATTGTTACACCCACAATCCCTGCTGCTATACATACTGGACCAATTACTAGAGCTCGCGCACGCCAATTAAATTATTAGGTACTTTCATTTCTTGGTAATTATTCTAATGTTCATAAGAATATGATGCTGCCTAAATTGGATACATTTGTTTTGCTTACAAATGAAGGGCCTGGCATGGATAAGAGGGATGAACACTGGAGCAAGACTAAGCATGGACATGATGGCATGCGCAAGGGGATCCAGAACAGAGTTACAACTGATGATTCCAGGACTTTGAAGCCACCCTTGGACGAAATATTGAAAGCACAAGTGCTCCCTAGGTGGTTTTGGTAATTAATGACAACATATCTCTTGTTGGACTAACGTTTCTATCTAGTATGTTTCAGATAAGTTCAACAAGGGAGTGGCATGGACTAAATGTTGTGGGAAGCTCTCCAAGATGCTAAGGAAAAAGGATTGGCTCAAGCTCAAAAGCTCAAGACTCTTCATTTTATATTTTAGTGATCCAACATCACATTGAGTCTTTAGGAAAATCCAATACTATCAAGGAGGGATGAGGTGTTGATAATGAGCCTCTTGCTCAAGTGCTTAATGATATGCTCCAAAATCCTCAGCTACTTTCCCACTTCCACATATGACCTAAACCCAAAGCAAAACTCGGACCTACCGATTATTTCTATCCGGCGCCACCGAGTTTCACTTGTCATAGCCACTGCCAGAAACCCTAATCAGTTCGGTCTCACCGATGGGATCACAGTCTCACCGAGATGGGCTTGCAAACTCTCTGTTACCTGTTGCAATATTTTCGGTCCCACCGAGATATGCAATCGGCCCCACCGAGTTTGCTTGGCCAACTCTCTGTTTCGCTTATTACCCAAATCGGTCCCATCGAGTTTGAGTAATCGGTCAAACCGAGTTTTGGATTTACCCTAACCCTAGCACATTGGTCCCACCGGGTTGATCCAGTCGGTCCCACCGAAAATCTCTAACGGTCACTAGGTTTACTATTTCGGTCTGACCGAGTTTGTTGACTCGGTCCCACCGAGATTGGTAAATTGTGTGTAACGGTTGGGTTTTGTGTGGAGGCTATATATACCCCTCCACCTCCTCTTCATTCATGGAGAGAGCCATCAGAACACATCTACACTTCCTACTCATATGTTCTGAGAGAGAACCACCTACTCATGTGTTGAGACCAAGATATTCCATTCCTACCACATGAATCTTGATCTCTAGCCTTCCCCAAGTTGCTTTCCACTCAAATCTTCTTTCCACCAAATCCAAATCCGGTGAGAGAGAGTTGAGTGTTGGGGAGACTATCATTTGAAGCACAAGAGCAAGGAGTTCATCATCAACACACCATTTGTTACTTCTTGGAGAGTGGTGTCTCCTAGATTGGCTAGGTGTCACTTGGGAGCCTCCGACAAGATTGTGGAGTTGAACCAAGGAGTTTGTAAGGGCAAGGAGATCGCCTACTTCGTGAAGATCTACCGCTAGTGAGGCATGTCCTTTGTGGGTGATGGCCATGGTGGGATAGACAAGGTTGCTTCTTCGTGGACCCTTCGTGGGTGGAGCCCTCCGTGGACTCGTGCAACCGTTACCCTTCGTGGGTTGAAGTCTCCATCAACGTGGATGTAGGATAGCACCACCTATCCGAACCACGGGAAAAACATCCGTGTCTCCAATTGCGTTTGAATTTTCCAAACCCTTCCCTTTACATCCTTGCAAGTTGCATGCTTTACTTTCCGCTGCCTATATACTCTTTGCATACTTGCTTGATATGTATTGTGAATGTTGAAATTATGCCTAAACTCCACTTAAACCGAAAAAGCTTAAAAATTGCAACTTTAGCATTAAGTGTCTAATCACCCCCCCTCTAGACACATCTACTTCAAGGTCCTACAAGTGGTATCAGAGCTTTGGTCTCCATTGCCTTGGTTTAATCACCATTGGAGGAAGATGCATGTGTCTACTTTAGGGAGTCTTAGACATAGAGTGCCTATTCTTGATGGAGAATATTTTCATGAGTGGAAAAATGAGATGCTTGTAATCTTCAATCAATATCATTTAAACAAGTATATTGCTAGCCCTTGTGCACCTCATATTGGTCTTTTGCATCCTACCCTAGATGAAGATATTGACATGATTCGCAATCTTAGAACTATTGAGCTCATCATTAGAGGATTGCCCAAAAATTTGATTGCTAGTTTGCCTACTCTTAATTGTGCCTATACTATATGTAAATTTCTTTAGGAACGATTTCCCGATCATTCCTTAAAAAATCTGGATGAAATTCTCCATAAATCTATTGCCTTGAGTAAGATGAACTCTAGTGATCCTAGTTTTGGTGATTGTCTATGTGAGCTTGCCAATCTCAAGCGAGCTAAAGGAGATGTTGGAATCATTAGTGATATTATATTCGAAGTTATAAGAATTCATAAAGGTGACCACTTTGATGATCATTTATCTAATGAATTACCCTCTCTAGGAAATGATGAGTCACAAGATCATGGTGAACATGGATACTATGATGATGCTGATGATCGTGACTTCGATCTTGATGAAGCAATGAGACATTTTGGTCTTACGGCAAATCTTCGGGGATATGCGTCAGGAGGAAAGGAATGGGTTCTTGATAGTGGATGTACTGATCATATGACAGGAGATGAAGAGATGTTCCGTGAGCTTGCTGAAAATGACGGCCCTCGAAAATATGTCACCTTTGGTGATAATTCAAAGGGTAAAGTGGTTGGCCTTGGTAACGTGGCCATCTCACATGATAGTTCCATTCAAAATGTTATGCTCGTTGAATCTCTCAGCTACAACCTACTTTTAGTATCTAGACTTGCTGATTTCGGGTTGAATGTCCGATTTACTGAGGTAGATTGCCAAGTATTTCATCGAGACAATCATAAAATGGTCTTTACCGGTATGCGTAGAGGTGATCTTTACATTGTCGATTTCTCTAAAAAGGCACAACCTAAAACTTGCTTTATTGCTAAATCCTCAAAAGGTTGGTTGTGGCATAGACGACTAGGTCACGTTGGCATGAGAAACCTTGACAAGCTTATTAAAGGAAATCACATCCTTGGAGTTAACGATGTCATATTTGATAAGGATAGACTTTGAAGTGCTTGTCAAGCAGGTAAACAGGTTGGAGGAAGGCATCCCGTGAAGAACATCATGACCACAAGGAGGCCACTCGAGCTATTTCATATGGATCTTTTTGGTCCCAACGCCTACAAGAGTCTCGGTGGAAATTCTTTTGGTCTAGTTATAGTTGATGATTTTTCAAGATTTGCGTGGGTGTTCTTTCTTAATGACAAGTCGCAGGTACAGAAGATCTTCAAAAACTTCGCTAGGAAGGCCCAAAATCAGTTTGACGTGAAGATCAAGAAGGTTCGGAGTGACAACGGAATGGAGTTCAAGAACACAAATGTGGACACCTTTCTTGACAAAGAAGGGATTTCACACGAGTTCTCGGCTATGTACACACCTCAACAAAATGGAGTCGTTTAGAGGAACAACCGGACGCTCATCGAAATGGCAAGAACAATGCTTGATGAATACAAGACGCCGAAGCACTTTTGGGCAGAAGCGGTTGAGACAGCTTGTCACGCAACAAATCGCTTATATCTTCACAAGCTACTCGGCAAGACGGCATATGAGCTCCTCACGGGTAACAAACCCCAAGTTGGATACTTTCGAGTATTCGGCTCAAAGTGCTACATTCTTGACAAGCATCGCCGTTCAAAGTTTGCTCCTAAATCTCATGAAGGTTTTCTACTTGGTTATGGCTCAAACTCTCACACTTACCGTGTCTACAACAATTTCACCCGAAAGGTTGAAGAGACGGTAGATGTGAAGTTTGATGAATCTAATGGCTCGCAAGTAGAGCAATTTCCAATTGATGTAGGAGACAAAGACCCTTCAAAAGCAATCCAAGACTTGTCCATTGGCAAAGTTCGTCCAACAGAGGTGAAGGAGAGTACTTCATCCGTCCAAGTGGAAGCTTCTACTTCACGACAAGGTGAACCAAGAATCGACACGGAAGCATCCACAAGTGGGACACACCAAGATGAAGAAGACAAGGAAATGCACCAAGACGAACATCAACAACCTCCTTCTCCACCACGACAAGAGAATGACAACGTCAACAATGAAGAAGGCCAAGAAAAAGAAGAAAATGCAGAAGATGTTCAACGAAGACCCAAGCAAAAGCTCTCACGAGTTCGAGCAAGAATTGCCAAAGATCATCCCGTCGAGCAAATCTTAAATGATATACAAACCGGGAGAATCACTTGCTCAAAGACTCGTTTGGCTAACTTTTGTGAAAACTATTCATTCATCTCTAGCATTGAACCTATGAAGGTTGAAGAAGCATTGGAAGATCCGGATTGGATAAACGCTATGCATGAAGAGCTACAAAACTTTGAGAGAAACCAAGTTTGGACATTGGTTGAGAAGCCCGACAACAACCACAATATCATTGGTACCAAATGGGTGTTTCGCAACAAGCAAGATGAAGATGGACAAGTGGTTCGCAACAAAGCACGTCTCGTCGCCCAAGGGTACACACAGGTCGAAGGTATGGACTATGGTGAGACATATGCTCCCGTTGCTAGACTTGAGTCCATTCGCATCTTACTTGCCTATGCTAATCACCATAATATAACCTTGTACCAAATGGACATTAAAAGTGCTTTTCTAAATGGTGAAATAGAGGAGGAAGTTTATGTCAAACAACCTCCCGGCTTTATCAATCCCAAGAAACCAAATCATGTTTACAAACTTCACAAAGCTCTTTATGGTCTTAAACAAGCTCCTAGAGCATGGTATAAATGCTTGACCAAGTTCCTTATTGCAAGTGGTTTTGAAATTGGAAAAATTGATTCTACTCTTTTTACTAAAAGGGTTAATGGAGAACTATTTGTATGCCAAATTTATGTTGATGATATCATATTTGGTTCAACTAACCCTCTCTTTAGTGAAAAGTTTGGAAAGCTAATGTCAGAGAAGTTTGAGATGTCCATGATGAGTGAACTCAAATTCTTTCTCGGTTTTCAAATCAAGCAAACTAAGGAAGGTACATTTGTCTCTCAAACGAAGTACACCAAGGACTTATTCAAGAAGTTCAATATGCAAGAATGCAAAGGTATGTCTACACCCATGCCTACTAGTGGACATAATGATTTGACCAAAGATGGTGAACCGGTTGATCAAAAGGTTTATCGCTCTATGATTGGTTCATTGCTATACCTATGTGCTTCACGTCCCGATATTATGCTAAGTGTGTGCATGTGTGCACGATATCAAGCTGCTCCTAAAGAATGTCATCTTAAGGCCGTGAAAAGGATAGTGAGATACTTAATTCATACACCAAACTTTGGCATTTGGTATCCTAAGAGGTCTTCTTTTGATCTTGTTGGCTATTCCGACTCGGATTATGCCGGAGACAAGGTTGATAGAAAGTCCACTTCGGGTACTTGTCAATTTCTTGGTAGATCTCTTGTGTCTTGGTCTTCCAAGAAACAAAACTCGGTATCCTTATCCACCGCCGAAGCGGAATACATTGCCGCTGGTTCATGTTGTGCTCAATTACTTTGGATGACCCAAACTCTTAAAGATTATGGGATCTATGTGAAACATGTTCCACTGCTTTGTGACAATGAAAGTGCTATCAAAATTGGTCATAATCCTGTACAACATTCTCAAACTAAGCATATTGAAGTTCGTCATCATTTCATTTGAGATCATGTTGCTAAGGGTGACATTGATCTTAAGCATGTTCGCACTGATAAGCAATTAGCGGATATATTCACTAAACCACTTGATGAGAAAGTGTTTTGCAGGTTGAGAGGAGAATTGAACATCATTGATGCTTCGAACTTGGAGTAGGAACTCCATTGGATACATGCAAGACATAAGTTTATGATTAGCCCATGATATATCTCTTATGATGACTATCTTATGTCTTGGATATATTTGTACCTTGCATGTTGTCTAACCCATGTAGGTGCTTGGTTGAATCTAATTCCATGAGATTGCGACTCACTCACATCTTGAGCAATCTCTACATCACCAAGTCTCTACACAATGGTGGTTTAAGACAAGGAAGCACAAAACCATTCAAACATATCCTTTGACAAATTCTATGTTGAGCTTCATGATTGTCATTTTTGGATACACAAGTGCTCTTCCTTGCAAGAACTAACCCATGTAGGTAGATGAACTCTAACTCCAAGTGGTTCTCCCAACTCTTGATGAGCTACATCAACCTTGAGTACCCACACAAGTTCAACTACATGAGCAAGAACCACACCGCCACCCAAGGTATGTTATTCCATCTTAGAGAAGCTTTACTCCAAGACATGAGTCAAAGCAACTCAACAAGATGTGAATACATCAAGATGCTTAAACGAAAAATGGTAACCCCATTTTGAGCTTAAACGATGAGTATGACCAATGATCAAGTGTTCTCACTTGACTCCTAAGTCAATATACTCTAACATAGGTGACTATGTCACCGCCCAACTCTAGATGAAGTTCTCTTGTGTTCTTTTCTGTGTTATTGCATTTGTCTCATGCATGTTTATTTCCTTTCTCTTTTTCAAAAAAAACTTCATCTAGATCTTTCAGTTTCTTCTCTTCTCTTTTTGTTTTTGTTCTGCATTTTCTGCATTCAATTCCTTGCAAATCCTTGTGAGATCCTACATGAGGTGACAAGTGTTTTTCTCTGTGTAAACTCGGTTTCACCGACTTGTATTTTCGGTCCAACCGAATCTTTTCGGTACCACCGAAACATGCCACTCGGTGCCACCGACTTCACAACAGGAAAAACAGTTTGCCACTTGTTCTATATTTCTTCTGATCCAGCTCTACTCAATGCATCTTGTCCTCTACAAGCATCACAGTTTTATCCATTGCTTTATGCTGAGTATCAAGGACCAAACCTATACGACGGATTCCAGAAAGCCCTTCTTGGAAATTGATGTCAAAGGGGGAGAGAGAGATCACATCAAAGCTAAAGGGGGAGAGAAAGTCTCAAGGACCAAACCTACAAGAGAGAAAGTATTAAGGGGGAGAAAGAGATTCAGGGGGAGCAAGACACCTAAGGGAAAGAAATCAATCAAATTCATTGCCTATCTTTACTCTTGGGGACATGTCTATTCCAATGTGGTACCTAGTACTCACTCTCTACATGTCATCCCAGTCTTGGTATTCTTGTGGTTTCTTTTGTTTGCTCTGGCTAGTGGATGTACCTGTGTTATATAACTTTGTTTGTGCAGGTTCATTCCATCCTAAGCCAACCAAAGACTACAAGGTAAGTGTATGCATCAAAATCATGAGTATGAGGAATTCTTGCTTATGTACATACTATTTGCAAGAAGGACTCATGAGCATGAAGGTATTTTCCTTGATAATCTTTCGCTCTGATGCATATGGCCAAGATACATGTAACACATTGCCTACTCTGTCATGCTTATGCTCTCACATGCCTCTATATTTCACATTTACATGAGTGCATACATGTAGGGGGAGCCTATGCTTGTTACATGTCTTTCCAAAGCTTTGCTTGCTGTTCTTTATATCTTTATCTAAAGCTTTGATGTATGTTGCCATCAATTACCAAAAAGGGGGAGATTGAAAGCACAAGTGCTCCCTAGGTGGTTTTGGTAATTAATGACAACATATCTCTTGTTGGACCAACGTTTCTATCTAGTATGTTTCAGATAAGTTCAACAAGGGAGTGGCATGGACTAAAGGTTGTGGGAACTTCTCCAAGATTCTAAGGACAAAGGATTGGCTCAAGCTCAAAAGCTCAAGACTCTTCATTTTATATTTTAGTGATCCAAGATCACATTGAGTCTTTAGGAAAAGCCAATACTATCAAGGAGGGATGAGGTGTTGATAATGAGCCTCTTGCTCAAGTGCTTAATGATATGCTCCAAAATCCTCAGCTACTTTCCCACTTCCACATATGACCTAAACCCAAAGCCAAACTCGGACCTACTGATTATTTCTATCCGGCGCCACCGAGTTTCACTTGTCATAGCCATTGCCAGAAACCCTAATCAGTTCGGTCTCACCGATGGGATCTTGGTTTCACCGAGATGGGCTTGCAAACTCTCTGTTACCTGTTGCAATATTTTCGGTCCCACCGAGATATGCAATCGGCCCCACCGAGTTTGCTTGGCCAACTCTCTGTTTCGCTTATTACCCAAATCGGTCCCACCGAGTTTGAGTAATCGGTCAAACCGAGTTTTGGATTTACCCTAACCCTACCACATTGGGCCCACCGGGTTGATCCAGTCGGTCCCACCGAAAATCTCTAACGGTCAATAGGTTTACTATTTCGGTCTGACCGAGTTTGTTGACTCGGTCCCACCGAGATTGGTAAATTGTGTGTAACGGTTGGATTTTGTGTGGAGGCTATATATACCCCTCCACCTCTTCTTCATTCGTGGAGAGAGCCATCAGAACACATCTACACTTCCAACTCATATGTTCTGAGAGAGAACCACCTACTCATGTGTTGAGACCAAGATATTCCATTCCTACCACATGAATCTTGATCTCTAGCCTTCCCCAAGTTGCTTTCCACTCAAATCTTCTTTCCACCAAATCCAAATCCTGTGAGAGAGAGTTGAGTGTTGGGGAGACTATCATTTGAAGCACAAGAGCAAGGAGTTCCTCATCAACACACCATTTGTTACTTCTTGGAGAGTGGTGTCTCCTAGATTGGCTAGGTGTCACTTGGGAGCCTCCGACAAGATTGGGGAGTTGAACCAAGGAGTTTGTAAGGGCAAGGAGATCGCCTACTTCGTGAAGATCTACCGCTAGTGAGGCATGTCCTTTGTGGGTGATGGCCATGGTGGGATAGACAAGGTTGCTTCTTCGTGGACCCTTCGTGGGTGGAGCCCTCCGTGGACTCGCGCAACCGTTACCCTTCGTGAGTTGAAGTCTCCATCAACGTGGATGTAGGATAGCACCACCTATCCGAACCACGGGAAAAACATCCGTGTCTCCAATTGCGTTTGAATTTTCCAAACCCTTCCCTTTACATCCTTGCAAGTTGCATGCTTTACTTTCCGCTGCCTATATACTCTTTGCATACTTGCTTGATATGTATTGTGAATGTTGAAATTATGCCTAAACTCCACCTAAACCGAAAAAGCTTAAAAATTGCAACTTTAGCATTAAGTGTCTAATCACCCCCCCCCTCTATACACGTCTACTTCAAGGTCCTACAAATATACAAGATGCCACTTCATAAATTTCGTCCAGAGGCTATTCTAGGTGCTGCGTCACCTTATTATTGGGCGAGGCCCATGTATTTTCGAAATACTTAAGTATAGGTTGTTTTTAGAGTCCGTATGTGTGGGGAAACAAGAGTTAGGATTGGTTTCGGACCCCTCCTCCAAGGGCCACGAAATTCCCCCCTATTCCTCCATATATACAGCCCTTAGTGCGTCGTTTAGACTTTGGGTTTTGTTTAGACTAAAAGTTCAACATAGCTGCAACTTCGCGTACATCGTTTGTGTCCAATGACCAGACCAAGACGTCACAGAACCCCACCTTAATTAATGAAGATTTCCTCTTTTGTTCGCAATATCCAGATTGCAATCTCAGTTTTTTGCTTGTTCTTCGTTTGCTCGCAGGAAATAGGCCCTCGTGGTCAGGTTGATCGTGCTCCGGCGTGGTCAATAACCCTCGGAAGTTGGTTTAGCGATTGCTAAGGTGCAACGTCTTCGCACATTCGTAGTCGGATCGTCAAAGTCGACTCCCACATAAAATGATATCTATCTCATCGAAACATCAGGCACCTTCGCCTCTATCAAAGAGTCACTCCAAAGTCACTAATAGCGGGGAACAAACGAAGAGATTATGTAGGGTAGGAAACCACCTCAAAGTTATCCTTTCTGATTGATCTATTCAAGAGTCCATAGTAAAACAATACGAAGCTATTCTTTCCGTTCAATCTATCCTAGAGTTTGTACTAGAATAACACCTTAAGACGCAAATCAACCAAAACCCTAATGTCACCTAGATACTCCAATGTCACCTCAAGTATCCATGGTTATGATTATACGATATGCATCACACAATCTCGGATTCATCTATTCAACCAACACAAAGAACTTCAAAGAGTGCCCCAAAGTTTCTACCGGAGAGTCAAGACGAAAACGTGTGCCAACCCCTATGCATAAGTTCACGAGGTCACAGAACTCGCAAGTTGATCACCAAAACATACATCGAGTGGATCACGTGATATACCATTGTCACCACAGATAAGCACATGCAAGACATACATCAAGTGTTCTCAAATCCTTAAAGACTCAATCTGATAAGATAACTTCAAAGGGAAAACTCAATCCATTACGAGAGAGTAGAGGGGGAGAAACATCATAGGATCCAACTATAATAGCAAAGCTCGCGATACGTCAAGATCGTGCCAAATCAAGAACACGAGAGAGAGAGAGAGAGAGATCAAACACATAGCTACTTGTACATACCCTCAGCCCCAAGGGTGAACTACTCCGTCCTCGTCATGGAGAGCGCCGGGATGATGAAGATGGCCACCGGAGAGGGATTCCCCCCTCCAGCAGGGTGCCGGAACGGGTGTAGATTGGTTTTTGCTGGCTACGGAGGTTTGCGGCGACGGAACTGCCGATCTAGGTTTCTTTCTGGAAGTTTGGGGTTATATAAGAGGTGTTGGAGTCGGGAACAAGTCAGGGGGTCCCTGAGGCAGCCACGAGGTAGGGGGGCACGCCTAGGGGTGTAGGGCGTGCCCCCACCCTCATGGTGGCCTCGGGACTCTTCTGGCCCATCTTCGGTACTCCTTGGGCTTCTTCTGGTCCAAAAATGATCTCCGTGAAATTTCAGGTCAATTGGACTCCGTTTGGTTTTCCTTTTCTGCGATACTCAAAAACAAGGAAAAAGCAGAAACTGGCACTGGCTCTAGGTTAGAATGTTAGTCCCAAAAATCATATAAAATAGCATATAAATGCATATAAAACATCCAAGGTTGATAATATAATAGCATGGAACAATAAAAAATTATAGATACGTTGGAGACGTATCAAGCATCCCCAAGCTTAATTCCTGCTCGTCCTCGAGTAGGTAAAGGATAAAAACAGAATTTTTGATGTGGAATGCTACCTAACTTATTTATTTATGTAATCCTCTTTATTGTGGAAAGAATATTCGAATCCATAAGATTCAAGACAATATTTAATATTGACATAAAAATAATAATACTTCAAGCATACTAACTAAGCAGTCATGTCTTCTCAAAATAACATGGCCAAAGAAAGCGTATCCCTACAAAAGCATATAGTTTGGCTATGCTTCATTTTCGTCACACAAAAATGCTCCCATCATGCACAACCCCGATGAAAAGCCAAGCAATTGTTTCATACTTTAGTAATCTCAAACTTTTTTCAACTTTCATGCAATACATGAGCGTGAGCCATGGACATAGCACTATGGGTGGAATACAATATAATGATGGGGGTCATGTGGAGAAGACAAAAAAAGTCTCACATTGACGCGGCTAATCAACGGGCTATGGAGATGCCCATCAATTGATGTCAATGCGAGGAGTAGGGATTGCCATGCAACGGATGCACTAGAGCTATAAATGTATGAAAGCTCAACAAAAATAAACTAAGTGGGTGTGCATCCAACTTGCTTGCTCACAAAGACCTAGGGCATTTGAGGAAGCCCATTGTCGGAATATACAAGCCAAGTTCTATAATGAAAAATTCCCACTTAGTATATGAAGTGACAACATAAGAGACTCTCTATCATGAAGATCATGGTGCTACTTTGAAGCACAAGTGTGGAAAAAAAGGATAGTAGCATTGTCCCCTTTTATTTCTTTTTTTATTTGGCCTTTCTTTTCTCTCTCTTTTTTTGGCCTTTTTTTCTGGGACAATTCTCTATTAATGATGATCATCACACTTCTGTTTATTTAAAACTCAAAGATTACAACTCGATACTAGAACAAAGTATGACTCTATATGAATGCCTCCGGCGGTGTACCGGGATGGGCAATGAATCAAGATTGACATGTATGATAAATTATGCATGGTGGCTTTGCCACAAATATGATGTCAACTACATGATCATGCAAGGCAATATGACAATGATGACGTGTGTCATGATGAACGGAACGGTGGAAAGTTGCATGGCAATATATCTCGGAATGGCTATGGAAATGCCATAATAGGTAGGTATGGTGGCTGTTTTGAGGAAGATATAAGGAGGTTTATGTGTGACAGAGCGTATCATATCACGGGTTTTGGATGCACCAGCGAAGTTTGCACCAACTCTTGAGGTGAGAAAGGGCAATGCACGGTACCGAAGAGGCTAGCAATGATGGAAGGGTGAGAGTGCGTATAATCCATGGACTCAACATTATTCATAAAGAACTCACATACTTATTGAAAAAATCTACAAGTCATCAAAAACCAAGCACTACAGCATTATCCTGGGGGGATAGATCGGTAGGAAAAGACCATCGCTTGTCCTTGACTGCCACTCATAAGGAATGCAATCAAAGAAACACCTCATGCTTCAAATTTGTCACACAACGGTTACAATACGTGCATGCTACGGGACTTGCAAACCTCAACACAAGTATTTCTCAAATTCACAATTACTCAACTAGCACGACTCTAATATTACCATCTTCATATCTCAAAACAATCATCAATTATCAAACTTCTCATAGTATTCAATGAACTCTATATGAAAGTTTTTATTATATCCATCTTGGATGCCCATCATATCAGGACTAGTTTTATAACCCAACAAATTACCATGTTGTTCTAAAAGACTCTCAAAATAATATAAGTGAATCATGAGAGATCAATAATTTCTTCAAAATAAAATCACCGCCGTGCTCTAAAAGGATATAAGTGAAGCACTAGAGCAAATGACAAACTACTCCGAAAGATATAAGCGAAGCACAATGAGTAGTTGAATAATTATGTAACTATGTGAAGACTCTCTAACATTTAATACTTTCAGATCTTGGGATATTATTCAAACAACAAGCAAAACAAAACAAAATAAAATGACGCTCCAAGAAAAACACATATCACGTGGTGAATAAAAATATATCCTCAATTAAAGTTACCGATGAACGAAGACGAAAGAGGGGATGCCATCCGGGGCATCCCCAAGCTTGGGCTCTTGGTTGTCCTTGAATATTACCTTGGGGTGACTTGGGCATCCCCAAGATTAGGCTCTTTCCACTCCTTATTCCATAGTCCATCGAATCTTTACCCAAAACATGAAAACTTCACAACACAAAACTTAACAGAAAACTTGTAAGCTCCGTTAGTATAAGAAAATAAATCACCACTTAGGTACTGTTGTGAACTCATTATAAATTCATATTGGTGTAATATCTACTTTAGTCCAACTTCTCTATGGTTCATAACCTCCGATACTACTCATAGATTCATCAAAATAAGCAAACAACACATAGAAAACAGAATCTGTCAAAAACAAAACAGTCTGTAGTAATCTGTATCAAACGTACACTTCTGGAACTCAAATAATTCTAAAATAAATTGGTGGACGTGAGGAATTTGTCTATTAATCATCTTCATAAAGAATCAACTTAATAGCACTCTCCAGTAAAAAACGACAGCTAATCTCGTGAGCGCAAAAGTTTCTGTTTTTTACAGCAAGATCGCAAAGACTTCACCCAAGTCTTCCCAAAGGTTCTACTTGGCACAAACACTAATTAAAACATAAAACCACATCTAAATAGAGTCTAGATGAATTATTTATTACTAAACAGGAGAAAAAATCAAAGAACAAAAATAAAATTGGGTTGCCTCCCAACAAGCGCTATCGTTTAACGCCCCTAGCTAAGAATTGAAACATAAAGAGAGCATCATGAAGAATATAACTAGCACATTTAAGCCTAACCCACTTCCTATGCGTAAGGATTTTGTGAGCAAACAACTTGTGGGAATAAGAATCAACTTGCATAGGAAGGTAAAACAAGGATAACACCAAGATTTTCAACACATAGAGAGGAAACTTGATATTATTGCAATTCCTACAAGCATATGTTCCTCCATCATAATAATTTTCAGTAGCATCATGAATGAATTCAACAATGTAACCATCACATAAAGCATTCTTTTCATGATCTACAAGCATAAAATTTTTACTACTCTCCACATAAGCAAAATTCTTCTCATTCAGAATAGTGAGAGTATCATAAAAAACTTGAATACTATAAATTGTTTCCACATTGAAGGAATAAAATTCAGAAAATGGGTAATCATAATCATGAAAAGTTTTATAAATATAATCATCACTACTTTTTATAGCATATGTATCATCACAATAATTATCATAATTAGCAACTTTGTTCTCATCATAATCGATTGAAACCTTTCCAAGATAGTGGAATCATTACTAAATAAAGTCATGACCTCTCCAAATCCACTTTCATAATTGTCACAATATGATTCAACACCCTCCAAAATAGTGCGATCATTACTTCCTAAAGTTGACACTCTACCAAACCCACTTTCATCAATATAATCATCATAAATAGGAGGCATGCTATCATCATAATAAATTTGCATATCAAAACTTGGGAGGACAAAAATATCATCTTCATAAAACATATCATCCCCAAGCTTGGGACAAACATTAATTGCAGCAAATAAATTCTCAAACATGTCATTTTCATCAAACATAGCATCCCCAAGCTTGGGCCTTTTCATATCATAAGCATAATCACTCTCATCATTAATAGTATGGATAGCACCAATATTATAGCAACTAATATCATCACAATGAGTAGTAGGAGCAACCTCATTTGAGAGGGATGCCTTTTTACCTTTGCTTCTCTGATAGAGGCGAGGGTCCCGATGTTTCGATGAGATAATAACTATCGATTTGGTCGAGTCAACTTTGATGATCCGACTACAAATGTGCACGACGTTGCGCCTTAGCAATCGCTAAATCAATCTCCCGAGGTTACTGACGATGCTGGAAGCACGATCAGCCTGACCACGAAGGTCTATTCCTGCACACAATCGAAGAACAAGCAAGAATATGATAATGCAATCTAAATATTGAGAATATAGATGAAGTATTAATAAAGGTGGGGATCCGAAAGCGGCCTTGGTCTGGTCGTTGGACAGAAACGAAGTACACGAAGTTGCAATTGCTAACTTTTAACTAAACAAATCCCAAGGAAAAAGCTATTAGATGGATCTACTTATATAGGAGCAAGGGGTGGCCGCCAAAGAGGTGGTAGGACGTCCCAAGGCAGCCTAAAACTAACACTAGGTCGCAGGCTCATGCGCCCAAGTGGAGGTGGTGCAACACCTTAGGACTTGTTGTTTGACTCAGATTCTGCTGCAGCGTCAGATTGTTTCGTCGATACCTCAATGCTCTAGACGAATTTGAAGGTGAATCCAATTGGGTTGGAAAGAGCACGAAATCTACTTTCCAACAAAAAAAGAATCACCCAATTCGGAGTCTATAAGAAAAAGTTATTGACATTTTGAGTCAGGCATGTCTGTGCAGTCTGAATCTGAATCCAAAACATGAGAGACTTGGACTCTATCTTCTCTTGGCCCAAAAGTGACGTGAGAGGACTTTTTGAAGAGAACCTAAACACAAAAGTGTGTGAAGTATTTTTGTTCTGGATAACATAAATAGATTATTGAATAGTTTGCACTAGAAATCACCTGACAAATATGCATGTATGCAATATTTTTGGTCGTATCCAAGGTAGTCATGTCCTCATCATCCTCCCCTTCTTGAAAACAAAGCCGTCCTCGGCATTGCTTAATCTGAAATGTGGCTAACAGAAGAGACAAGGTGTACATGTTGTATATGTATATGTCATCCATTTTTACTTCCCATGATTTTTGCACATATGACACATGTATACATGAGTAACTTTCATAGATCATAAAATATAAAGCCAAAATATTATCATAAGTAGAATGCATGAAAATATTGCAACTCAGTTTGCACATATAAGTGAAGCTCTTATTCATATCAAAAGATTGACAATATTCATCATTAAACCATACCAACATTGGCGAATAAATCTTACTTGCATCAAATTTACATGCGACAACATGCTTAAATAAGCAAACATGCCATAAGTAATTGGACACAGAATCATTACCAAGATTAGAGGTCATATCAAAATGATTAAACATTGGTTCTTTTGCATCGACAGTTAATTCAATGGGTGCACTCAAAATTGTTTGTATTTCAGTTGTTTGATAACATGGCAAAGTCAAATTATCAACATATTCCTCTAAAATAGGTGGTACGATCAAAGTAGTGGGTAGCTCATCAGATGGTGTATTCAAATAGACAAGGCATTCATCATTCTCATGTAGAGATGGAAGATTAGTACCTTTGTCATTACCTCTTATGATCAACTCAGATGATATAGCGACTCTCGGGGGCGATGTGTCACATGGTGGAGGTGATGTAGTCCTCACAACAACGGATGTGGTTGTCATAGTATGCCTAGTAGTTGAAGGAACAATCATATCAACTCTTGGAATGTGCACCGTGCGCTTGTTCTCCTTGTGGGCAACACGTCGTTTTATTTCCTGTTCAGCTTTGCAAGCAAGACGAAACAAATGGTCCATAGGATAACACTCTTCATGAACTAATATCTCTTGAATATCACGGTTTAATACTCCCCAAAATTTATCCATAAAATCATCTTCACTTTCTTCTAAAGAGGAATGCAACAAGGTAGTTTGTAAACCATCATAATATTTTGTTACAGTGTCACTACCTTGTTTTAAATGTTGCAACTTCTTAATCATGTCGCGAGTATAATAAGCGGGAACAAAAGTATGTCGCATGGAAAGTTTCAAATCATCTCAAGTAGTAGGTATATAATCAGGGTGTAACCGACAATATTCACTCCACCAAACCAAAGCATAACTAGTGAAAGAACCAACCGCAACCTTAACCTTTTTATGTTCATCAAAATTATGGGAAGCAAATATATTTTTTATGTTGAACTCCCATTCAATATATAAAGCAGGTCTAAAACGGCCATTAAATGGTGGTATAGATACATTAACCTGGCCATGTGCATTTGGATGTTTTTTCACCTCTTCTGACGGTTGTGGTATTTGTAAAGGTGGTGGCACGTCTCCCACGATCGAAAAAGCCCATGAATTGACTCAGAGAATCCAAAAAAATGTTCCTATGAACTACTTGGAAGTGGTGGTAAAACGCTCACAGTATACCAAATCTCAATATCTTACAAATTCTTACCATGGAGCAGGTGGTGATCGGCAACCACCGGTGTCAAATAACTCTGAAGATTGAGTAAAGCGATTGCCAGGGGAACATATGTATACACGGTGTAGAAATATGTGGATCTGGGTTGGCTATATATGGTAGCAAAAGATTAGCAATAATCAATTCAAAGATGCAATGTTGAATAAACGTTCAACGACGGTACTGTGCTGGTCCTAGGCTAGACCGGACTAGAGACGCGAGACTAGAACACTAATACGGTCACGCATAGAATAAATAGCATCAATCAAGGATATGAAGTAGCTCTGGACAGCAAGATATAAGTGAAGATCACATTAGTAGTAAATATAATGATATGAAACAACAACCAAGAAGGATATATTAACAACTTTCTTTCCAACATTCCTCTAGAAAAGTTTGTGCCAATTTTTTTGATAATTTTTTTTCACGAATGGTACTGACTCAAGCTTTCAAACACAAAAGGAACCACTCAATTCTGAGTTGATATGAGGAGTCAAAAAATTCTAAAACTGACGTGAAAAACTAAAATAAGCTGTGTTCTTGAACTTTGGAAGGCAAAAAGACCTATTTAGAAGCCGATTTTGAGGTGCCAAATATTGAACTAGATTTTGCAACTATTTAGATGCGGCTCATCGGAAGCTTTCATTTGAGTACTTGTGGAGCCAAAAAGGACTTCGTATGAGGAAGTTATGCCTGTTTTACTGAACAGTGCACAAAACAGATTCCAATCCGAATTCAACTACGAGATTTAGTCTAGATAGATCCGAATTTTGTTTTTCTCTCTCTCTTTTTTCTCTCTTTTTTTCCTCACACTTTTTTTATTTTTCTTTCTCTCTTTTTTTTCTCTGACTTTTTTTTTACTTTTTTCTCTCTTTTTTTCTTTTTTTTTCTCCCTCTTTCCAAAACAAACTACATAAGGTGCAGATTGGATCTAGCGAAGATGTGAACGACCTCAACTATGATTGTGACAATGAACGATGGGTAGCACGTGGTGGAAATTGATGGATGGGTGGTGGATAGCGGAAGGGATAATGATGCAGCAGCGGCGTGACTAATATGAACAAAACACGAAACTCTAAACGAACTAGACACTAAGACCAGCAACTCGACACGACCATGCAACCGAATTCAACTATGCAAGCAATAAAAATAAAATTGCAAAGGCTTAGACTGGCTTGGACAAAGGATGAATAGATCCAACTTTTTTTGTGGCTTTTTCTTGAACAATAGGTAAGAAAATAAATCTAATCTAGGAAAAACTAGAAATTCTCACCGAGCAACCTGAAAACTGATACCACTTGATAGAGGCGCGGGTCCCGATGTTTCGATGAGATGATAACTATCGATTTGGTGGAGTCAACTTTGACGATCCGACTACAAACGTGCACGACGTTGCGCCTTAGCAATCGCTAAACCAATCTCCCGAGGTTACTGGCGATGCTGGAAGCACGATCAGCCTGACCACGAAGGTCTATTCCTTCACACAATCAAAGAACAAGCAAGAATATGATAATGCAATATGAATATTGTGAATATAGATAAAGTATTAATAAAGGTGGGGATCCAACAGCGGTCTTGGTCTGGTCGTTGGACACAAACGAAGTACACAAAGTTGCAATGGTTAACTTTTAACTAACAAATCCCAAGGAAAAAACTATTACATGAATCTACTTATATAGGAGCAAAGGGGTGGGGGACAAGGAGGTGGTAGGACGTCCCAAGGCAGCCTAAAATTAACCCTAGGTCGTACAAGGCTCATGGGCCCAAGTGGAGGTGGTGCAACACCTTTGGACTTGTTGTTTGACTCGGATTCTGCTGTAGCGTCAGATTGTTTCGCCAATACCTCAATGTTCCGGACGAATTTGAAGGTGAATGTAATTGGGTTGGAAAGAGCACGAAATCTACTTTCCAACAAAAAAAGAATCACCCAATTCGTAGTCCGTATGAAAAAGTTGTTAGCGTTTTGATTCAGGTATGTCTGTGCAGTCCGAATGTGAATCCAAAACGTGAGAGACTTGGACTCTATCTTCTCTTGGCCCAAAAGTGACGTGAGAGGACCTTTTGAACAGAAGCTAAACTTCTCCTTTTCCCTTATCTTCATATGTGGATTGTACAAATGTCCCATACACCTGCAATTAGACAAAACACATAAGTGTGTGAAGTATTTTTGTTCTGGATAATATAAATAGATTATTGAATAGTTTGCACTAGAAATCACCTGAAAAATATGCATGTATGCAATATTTTTGGTCGTATCCAAGGTAGTCATGTCCTCATCATTCTCCGTCTTTTCTTTTTCTTCTCCACATCTTGTCTGGGTTTAATCCTCTTTTTGGAGCTCCTTATTAATGAGATTGGTTGAATAGAAGGCTCCTTCTCTTTACCTGATTCATCATAAGAAATAATAGGAGGATATTGGGAAGTCTCTTCTCTTTCATTAGTATTCTCTTCATCTTCTATTTGTTTTCTTGTCTTTATGTAATTGGCAATATAAGGATTTTCAATCCAATTCACCGCACAATACATATAAATTTTCTCTAGTGCAATATGGATGGTAGATAAAGGTTTTTGTAATCTGAAAATATAAAAACAACAAGGTAGCAAGTGATAAAAGTGAGATTAAATGGTATTGCAGTGGTAGGAAACAAGGCCTAGGGTTCATACTTTCACTAGTGCAAGTTCTCTCAACAATAATAACATAATTGGATCATATAACTATCCCTCAACATGCAACGAAGAGTCACTCCAAAGTCACTAATAGCGGAGAACAAACGAAGAGATTATTGTAGGGTACGAAACCACCTCAAAGTTATCCTTTCTGATTGATCTATTCAAGAGTCTGTAGTAAAATAACACGAAGCTATTCTTTCCGTTCAATCTATCCTAGAGTTCGTACTAGAATAACACCTTAAGATGCAAATCAACCAAAACCCTAATGTCACCTAGATACTCCAATGTCACCTCAAGTATCTGTGGGTATGATTATACGATATGCATCACACAATCTCAGATTCATCTATTCAATCAACACAAAGAATGATGTAGGGTAGGAACCCTAGGGGCCGATCTTTCACGAAAGGAGTGGATCCCGCGAAGAACACGAGGGGAAAACGAGGGAAAACACAAGAGGAAACACGAGAGGATCACTCAACCAACAAGAATAGATCACACATGCGCTAGATCGATGAACACAAAGGTGAGATACAAGATCCAAAGTCAACAATGGGCGATACAAGAGGTAACCGGTGTTATCCGTGAGGAGGTCTTGAATCCACAGGAGGATCTTCCATTAGAAAGGGAGCTTGAATCCAAAGGGATCTTCTCCGTAGAGGCCGTGGTCTCTCTCGTGGAGTAGATCTGATATGGATGAGCGTAGCTCTATCTCTCAAATGAGCTATCACAATGCTAAGCCTTGAAAGGAGGTGGAGGAGGTCTATTTATAGTCTAAGCCACAAAGGGGTAAGTGAGGGGCGGAAAGGGTACATGGGCCTCGGCCCAAAACGTTGCACGCAGGCAAGGCCCGGATGATCCGGATGGGGGTCCGGATGATCCGGCCATCGTCCGGATGATCCGGGAGGGGGCCCGGATGATCCGGCTTCACATGAGGCCTTCGGGTGTCTTCTATTGCGATTTATCCGGATGATCCGGAGGGGGGCCCAGATGATCCGGCTGAGCTCGGATGATCCGGACGTCCGGTCTAACTCCAGCAGCCGCATCGTCTTCTTCTTCTCCTTTCTTCCGTCTTCTCTTCCACGCTTCCCTCGCGGATGGTGTAGACGTACAATTGCGCTCGCACTCCTCCTCGACATCCGTGATGTTCCAACAATACCTATGCATGCACACGGAAGAAGTGTCAAGTAGTATACCATCCTCGAGAGGGTCAAGTGAGCACGTGTAAAGGAGATGATTCACCTTTGTGTGTGTGAAGTAGATGTCGCACGTGTCACTTGCCAAATGGAATTTTGACATGGTGATGTCCGTAGGATGCTCCGCACCATCCCCTCCCCCTTGGGAAAGATTCGACCTCGGATCGAAATCCAAATCACCATGGGAAAGAGATGGCGTCACCGTGTAGAAGTGGTCAATCACCAAGTTCTCGTTATCTTTAAGCTCGAAATGGGCACTCTCCAATGTCACACCATCTTGGGATTCCTTCAAAAGGAGCAAAGACAACAAACACTTGGAAAAACAAATGTGGTTAGCGTTAGTGCAAAACCAAGGATTCAGGAGGTGATTCACCCAACAAGTGTCGTCATCAAGCATAGCATATGGTGTGACAAAGGATTGTGACATGGCATGTAAGCACATAAATTGAGCACAAAGAAGGACTTCATGGAAACAAGTATGCAAATGGGAGGTAGAGATGCAAATATGTTTGACAATTGAACAAGCATCTACCTCAAGGTCATAGCAATCATGCATAAAACACTTGACAAATGGTCTATGGTAGGCAAAGGAAGCATTCATCACACCAAATAAAATGAAGTGTCTAAACACATGAGTCAAGTGCAAGACAATCCATGCATAATGTGCATAGGTTGTGGTGAAGATAGTATGGCACTCAACACAATAGAAAGAGCAATTGTTTATCATGTGTGAGGCAATCAAGTCAATCATGTGACAACCAATGGGACATGGCATATGTGAAGAAGTGACATTGTTGCAACCAAACATATGATATGAGCAAGTAATCCAAGAATTGGATGCAACACACAAAGCATATATATCATGATGCATGGAACGGTGAAAATGACAAGTCGAAGCAAGATCTCTAAAAAGTGTGCAATCAAGTGGTTCAAGATGACCAAGAAGTCTCATGGTGCAAGCAACACAAGTACTATAATCTGGAATATCCATGCTCAAGAAAGATGTCACCTTGAAGGTGTGTCCTTGTTCATTCTTCACAATACCGGAACACAAGAAAGTGTGATGAAGAATCGTCGTGGTAGAAGGTGGTTCGCTCTCAAGAGCTCGAATGGTCAACTCACATGATGTGGAAGTTGACGCAAAGTCCAAGTATCCTACACATGCACACAACAAAACAAAGAACATATGCGCATGGTAGATAAACACATCATCCATCATGATGGTTCTCTTCTTTTGCACATAACCATTAGTAGCACAAGTGCACAAAGAATATGATGCAACAATGGCAATATTCATGGCACTAGCTATATGGTGCAAATAGGTAAGACAAGCATGCTTCATAAGGAATATGTCAAAATATCCAAATATATGTGAGAATGCTATGGGGGAAAACTCATTATCAAGACTAAAGGCATAATTGCACTCAACACATGGCAAATCATCTAGCATGAGAGAGGCAACATATGGAGAGATATGACAAGAAGCAATAACAATCATGTCGTGCAAACTAGTGGAGCGAAGATGCAACACACTAGAGGAAATCATGGCAATGATGTCATGTCAGTAAATAATAGGCATAGGCAATGCACATGACATATCACAAGCACGAACACAAAGCAAGATCATAGTATAATCATAGGCATGGGGCACAAAGAAAATATGGCAATAATAAGTGATATCTCCACCAAGCTTGAAAATACACATACAAGTACTAGAATCAATCATCATGTGTAATGCAAAGCATGGGTCACAAATGCATGGCAAAGGCATAGTAATGAGCATATCATGCAAAGTGAACATGGCAAGATGGGCATGGAATATGTAATGGACAATAACCCATAACCATGTGAGAGCTATGTAGAAGAAATGCGTGAAGACTTCGCGTGAAGAGAGCGGTGGGAAGGACAATCCATGGTATCCCAAGGCATCGTTGCTCTCTAGAGCTCGTTTTGTCAACTCATGGTATTGTGAGGTTGACAAGTAAGCATAGGTACCTACACAACAAATACACAAGCGAAAGAAATTGTGTGTGTGGTAAATGTACACATCATCCATCATGATGTGTATGTGCACGTGTGAGTTAGCACAAGATAAGCATTGCTCAAAGAAATTTGATGCATGGTATAAGAACACGTCATCCATCATGAAAGAATAGTTATTGTGTATGACACGATGGGGATGCAAATTGAGCATACAATTATATGGCACATCAATAGCATGTTTATTCACGGGAAGCATATGGTGCACACAAGTATTGGGATCATGCAATGGGTGGGAGTGATCACAATCTCCTAAAATATATGAGGAAACTATGGGGGTCTCCTCATGTGAAATATTTGAAACATCATATGGAGAAAATGGGCAACACCCAAAACAATGCATATCCGAAGCAAGATGGTTATGGCATGGCATATGAGATAAATGGTGCAAAGGTAGCATGTCAATATCATCACAAGAGAAACAAATGCCAATAACCATTGGCTTGTCATCTATGTCATAAGTGCAAATTGGGTTAATCTTAATGGCATATGTATAGTCACTATGAAAGAGATTGCAAATATGACATGTGGTCGATCTCATGCATAGCATATGACAAGTCAAGCGGATTGGCAAACATGATGTGACCGAGAGAATTAGCACAAGAAATCCTATGTAACATGGCATCACCACTAATAGACTCCACATGGCAATCATCATACTCATCATAAATGGGTAAATCGTCGCATGGGGAAGTCACACTAGCATGAAGCATGGAAATAGGTTGATCAACATCATGCAAGCAATCAATGTCATGATAGTCCACTAGTGGGACATGAGCATCACCTTCACCTATGTTACCTTTTTCATTCCACTCACATGGTGTAGGTGAGGTGGGTAAGACCGAATGGTGGTCTAGATCATCATTGTGATGGAACCATGTGGGGGGTGCATCATATTCCACCATGGCCATCGTCTTGTCCAAAGGTAGGACGAAGTCGTCGAGAATCGGCGCGTCATCATATAAGGGACCTAGCACCAAATGAGAAGACACAATAGAGGTAGAGGTTAAGTCGTTAGTGTTAAAAGTGGCCTCACATGACCTATCAACTATCTCTCTCTCTATGTGGTGGTTCACTCACTCCCTCAAAATAGGTGCACTCAAACTCACATATGGTGGAGTCACTCATCTCACTCAAGTGGTGGGGGTTGTGGCTCTCCTCACATGTGAATTGTGGCAACACATATATGGGGCTAGTGGTGAAGTCACTCTCACTCTAAATATGGTGGCACAAGTCACTCAAGTCATCATACGTCACCGTGGTCGATGGGAAAATCCCATTCTCAACCATCTCGTTGTTGTCTCTATGGATGAAGGCCAAAGATGGCACATCATCACTCTCGCCTCCTAAGATGAAAGCTTCATCCTTGCTCGTCACCATGTTGCTCGCCTCCAAATCTTGGTCCTTGATGGTGTCCGTAGTCGTAGTCGTCGTCGCACCATCTTGAAGAAGAGTCGAAGTAGACTCGGCATCTTCAATGCCACAAAGAGGGATGGCAGTGAATTCGAACTTAGGAGCATCGTCTTGGAGCTCGTCGGGCTTGGACATCATGGTGGTACTAGCATCATGCTTGTTCTCATGGAGCTTGGTCCTCGCGAAGTGAGCTTGGGGTGGAGAAGCTTTGGCCTTCATGAGTTCTTCTTCCGCCTTGAGAGCACCAATGTAGTTGTCGTCGAGGGACTTGTTGTTCTCGAGGAAGATCGTCTTGGAGATATCGTTGTGCAATCCCATCATGAAGTGGAACTTCATCGAAATGGGGTCGTCCACGCCGGCTCGTCACAAGGCTTTCTTCATCTCCTTGAAGTACTCGTTGATGGACTTGGATCCTTGGGTGGTGTTCTCCAATTGGCGTAGAAGTTGTTCCGTGTAGGTCGGAGGCACGAACTCTCGCCGCATAGCTCTCTTCGTCTTGGGCCAACTCATGTCGTAGGTCTCCGAAGGTGTGTGAAGCCACCATATCGACGCGTAGTCATGGAAGTTTCTTGTGGCGCACTTCACTTAATCTTCGGGAGGAACTTGATGTAGCTTGAGGTAGTCATCCATCAAACGCTCCCACTCGAGATACTCCTCGGGTTCTAGAGTCCCATAGAAAGGAATCTCATGGTCGATGTCGAGGTCGTAGTAGCTCGTGGAAGTCATGGACTTGAGCTTGGGGAGCTTCTCTTAAAGTGCTTGTGGGCGAAGATGCCATATGTCCATAGGCGAAGATGCCTTGAAGTCGCTTGGCGAAGATGCCAAGGGAGATGGTGAAGTCGTTGAGCGGTTGTTCGTGTTGAGCTCTTGACCTTCACGTTCATGGTGGTGATGGTGTCGATGTCGATGTGACCTTGCCGGAGATGGTAGCTCGGAGGCATGTGCTCTTGAGCGTCTTCTCGGAGATGAGGAAGACCTCTTGTAGGACTTGATGAGAGCCTTGATCTCCTCCATTTGAGCTTGCATCTTGGCATCGGTGGAGTTGTTCGTGGCATCGAACTCGTCGTTGTTGTTGTAGACCGAAGATGAAACGCCTTCCCTATCCATCACAAGACTCGAGCAAATATGAGTGGGAGAAAGAGAAGAACGAATACCAAATGTACCTTGACCGAAGTTGAAAGTGGATCAATGATCACTCCGATGTGGACAAGGAAATAGCACAATTGGTACCAATTCTTATCGGTTTCTCACACCTACACAAGTAAGGCTTATGGTGGAGCTCGGTAAGGATAGTGGCACAAAATTTAATGAAAAATGTAGCAAGAGTCAATAATGTTGAAAGAGATTCACAAATTTGCAAGTGAAACAAGTAGACCAATAGCAAAGAATGGCACACGGAAACGCACACACGGATAGATAAATGGGGTCGTGCAACCAAGGAATGAGCACAAAATGTGGAATCCACGGAAAACGCTCGTGTTGCACAACTCAAGAGAGACGCTAGCATGATTTCTCAATAGGAGGATACGACACTTGTGCACAACCTATAAGATTCAAAGATATGTCAACTTCTCCCAAGTATGCTATTATGCATGGTGTTCCCGGTGTTTGATCCAAGATGACCGGATATGACAATCTCATGTGCAATGTGGGATGATGCTATGGCACTTGCTTACAAGCTCTTTGTTCTTCCTCTTTTGGTTAAAAGCTTATTCTTTTTTTTGTATGGCCACTTTGCGAAATGCACAAACCAAGATAGCTATTGTGTATATGCGGGAACAATCTTGTGACACAAGGGATGATATGATGATACCAATATGATATGGTATGTATGCAATGGAAGGGTGGATCACTAATGTGCACAAGTAACGTTGCCGGCAATACTCAAATGGCTAGTCTCGATAGGCAAGTGACGCAAAATAGGCTAGGGTTATCAATGCAATTGCAAGGGGAATATACAATGGTGTTGTTGAGGTTACCATCCGTGGTGATGATGAGAGGCGGTGTTGTCGATGTTAACTCGTTCCTAATTAGCCGAAACACCTTAGGAAACGGAAAAACCACAACTCAAAATCTCAAGGACAAAAGTCAAATGGTGGTAGAGGAAAGCGGTGGTGTTGCACTAGGGAATGCGGAAGTGGAGGTTATGGTGGTGGACTATACACGGTGTCGGAGTTGAAAGCATGGTCCCTAAGTAGCCTAAACACCTTAGGAGACACAACTCACAACACAAACAAAATTGGGTTAAGTTGAGGTGGCGGAAGTGTATGGTGGGCAAGGTTATGTGGAAGTGGTGGTGGTGGTCGATGAAGAAGCAACCATCCCTAAGTTGCCGAAACACCTTAGGAGACTCAAGTCACAACTCAAACAACCACATATACAATGGGGATCAAAATGTGTTAGGTTGCAGAAGTCGGTGGTGGTAATGCGGATGATATGGTGGAGGGCCTAGGCAAACTTGCCAAATTTCAGAAAATTTGATGGCGTCAAATGGTGTTGAAACCTATGTATATGGATGGGGGATGTCAATAGCTACTCAACGAGCTAAATAACGCGAAATCGGACTCCGGATGTGAAAGTTATGGCCAAAACAAAATTTCAGCCGAGTCAGTGTCAGGGTTACCCGGACATCCGAGAGTAGGTCCGAATGATCCGGGTTCGTCAACCGGATTTCTGTCGTGTGGGGTGTCCGGACATCCAGGAGATGGTCCAGCTGATCCGGGTGGATCCGGATGATCCGGGAGCACTTCCGGATGATCCGGGCAGGTCAAACTGCTCGGGATTTTCTCTCGGGGACGAATTTTGGGGCGGAAATGGGGGAGTTTCGGGGCAAATTTGAGGAGATTTTGTGGATGGAAGGTGAGGAAACTTGGGGAGATGCTAGATCCACTCGAAACCAAGCAAATCCATGGATCAAAATCAACAAAACATCATCAAAACCAACAAATCACAAAAAAATTTGGGGCTATTTTTGGTGGGGATTTTCGAATTTAGGACGAAATCAAGCAAAAGAAGGCTAGAAAAAGAGGGGTGGGGGCTCCAAATTCGTGATCAACCTTGCTCTGATCCAAGATGATGTAGGGTAGGAACTCTAGGGGCCGATCTTTCATGAAAGGAGTGGATCCCGCGTAGAACACGAGGGGAAAATGAGGGAAAATACAAGAGGAAACACGAGAGAATCACTCAACCAACAAGAATAGATCACACATGCGCTAGATCGATGAACATAAAGGTGAGATACAAGATCCAAAGTCAACAACGGGCGATACAAGAGGTAACTGGTGTTATCCGTGAGGAGGTCTTGAATCCATGGGGGGATCTTCCGTTAGAAAGTGGGCTTGAATCCAAAGGGATCTTCTCCGTAGAGGCCGCGATCTCTCTCGTGGAGTAGATCTGATATGGATGAGCGTAGCTCTATCTCTCAAATGAGCTATCACAATTCTAGCCCTTGAAAGGAGGTGGAGGAGGTCTATTTATAGTCTAAGCCACGAAGGGGTAAGTGAGGGGGCGGAAAGGGTACATGGGCCTCGGCCGCAGGCAAGGCCCGGATGATCCGGATGGGGGTCTGGATGATCCGGCTATCGTCCGGATGATCCGGGAGGGGGCCTGGATGATCCGGATTCACATGAGGCCTTCGGGTGTCTTCTGTTGCGAGTTATCCAGATGATCCGGAGGGGGCCCAGATGATCCGGCTGAGCCCAGATGATCTGGACGGAGGTCCAGACGTCCGGCCTGACTCCAACAGCCGCTTCGTCTTCTTCTTCTCCTTTCTTCCATCTTCTCTTCCACGCTTCCCTCACAGATGGTGTAGACGTACACTTGCACTTGCACTCCTCCTCGACATCCGTGATGTTCCGACAATACCTATGCATGCACACGGAAGGAGTGTCAAGTAGTATAACATCCTCGAGATGGTCAAGTGAGCACGTGTAAGGGAGATGATTCACCTTTGTGTGTGTGAAGTAGATGTCGCACGTGTCACTTGCCAAATGGACTTTTGACATGGTGATGTCCGTAGGATGCTCCGCATTAAAGAACTTCAAATAGTGCCCCAAAGTTTCTGCCGGAGAGTCAAAACAAAAACGTGTGCCAACCCCTATGCATAAGTTCACGAGGTCACGGAACTCGCAAGTTGATCACCAAAACATACACCGAGTGGATCATGTGATATCCCATTGTCACCGTAGATAAGCACATGCCAGACATACATCAAGTGTTCTCAAATCCTTAAAGACTCAATCCGATAAGATAACTTCAAAGGGAAAACTCAATCCATTACGAGAGAGTAGAGGGGGAGAAACATCATAAGATCCAACTATAATAGCAAAGCTCGCGATACATCAAGATCGTGCCAAATCAAGAACATGAGAGAGAGAGAGATCAAACACATAACTACTAGTACATACCCTCAGCCCCGAGGGTGAATGAGGGAGTCCTGGACTAAGGGGTCCTTAGGCGTCCGGCCTGTTGGCTATGGGCCGGACTGATGGGCTGTGAAGATACGAAGATCGAAGACTGCACCCGTGTCCGGATGGGACTCTCCTTGGCGTGGAAGGAAAGCTTGGCGACCGAATATGTAGATTCCTTTCTTTGTAACCGACCTTGTGTAACCCTAGATCCTTCCGGTGTCAATATAAACCAGAGGACTTAGTCCGGATAGAGGATACTCATTATCATAGCCATACACACTAGACCTCTAGGATTTAGCCATTACGATCTCGAGGTAGATCAACTCTTGTAATACTCATATTCATCAATATCAATCAAGCAGGACGTAGGGTATTACCTCCATAGAGAGGGCCCGAACCTGGGTAAACATTGTGTCCCTTGTCTCCGGTTACCATCGACCTTAGACGCACAGTTTGGGACCCCCTACCCGAGATCCACCGGTTTTGACACCGACATTGGTGCTTTCATTGAGAGTTCCTCTGTGCTATCGCTAAAAGGTCTTATGGCCCCTTCAATCGTCAATAATGACGCCGTCCAAGGATAAACTTTCCTCCCCGATAGATCTGCGTGTTCGGCGGCTTCGCACTACGGGCCAATTCGCTTGGTCATCTGGAGCAGATCGAAAGCTACACCCTGGCCATCAGGTTAGATTTGGGAGCTTGAATTATGTTGCGGACGTCTGTGGAGACTCGATCTTCGCCGGATTCGAGTCCGTGGTAGCCGCTCCCTATCACCCCGATGATTGCCCTAGATCCGGAGCAAACTGCGCCATCCAAGGACGGGAGGATCAACCCCACCACGGAGGCCATAGATTCCACAGCGTTGGAGACGCACATAGACTTAACCTCTCATGACGTCTTTGTCAGCGGAACTCCGGACTCGTCTCCGGCCATAAGTTCCGAACCACGTGAGCCCGCGGATGCCGAGCTTGATCGCTCATTGATCTTCGAATTCAGCGCCATAGAGATCTTCCAGCACTCGCCTTTGGGCGGTGTGCTAAACTCATTAAAGAACCTGTCCTTGGCGGAGGACTCACAGCTGAACTATATCCAGCTCGAACCAGGGGCTGATGGTGGAGAATTTTGCTTCCTACCCACCACCCACTTCATAGCCACGGTCGAGGATTCGACCGATACACTTGATTACGACTCCGAGAATATTGACGGTATGGACGATGATGCCGAAAACAATGAAGACCCCGTTGACACAGCTAAAGACCAAGATGAACGGGAAGATGGGCAGGTTAGCCCAGGTAAACAAGCCACGCACGAAGATTCAGAGGACGACAATTACCTTCCGGTCTTTGAGGATGAGGTGAGCCTTGGCACCGAGGATTTCATCGTGCCCGAGGAACCTCGTGAGCAGGAGCGCTTCAAGCGCCAACTAATAGCCACTGCAAGGATCCTGAAAAAGAAGCAGCAGCTTCAACCTGACCAAGATCTGTTCAATGATAGATGGACCGAAGTCCTAGCCGCCGAAGAATACGGCCTTAGTGGCCCAGCCAAAAGCTACCCGAAGCGTAGATTGCTACCCCAGGGCGACGACAAGGCGCTCAAGCCCATGCCATCATCTCACAAGGCGGCAGGTCGACCACAACTTGGTCCGGGTAAAGCGGCAACTCAAGCCGAACACCAGACCGCCCACCTTGCCGTAAAGGCAAGAACAAAACAGCTCAGGGTTGTACATACGACCTTCAGCAGGACTTGGGTAGTAGAGCAGGACACTCAAGAGCGATCTATGGATCGCAAGGACATACCTCGACACGCGACGACGACCACCTATTCCGACGTGACAAACCTAGCCAGGCCCGTGCCGAAAACCGCAAATGGACTCCATCGGAGGTACATCGCAGTGTGTCCCAACATAGAGGCACCGCACACCCTCTTTGCTTCTCAGACGAAGTAATGGAACATGAATTCCCAGACGGGTTCAAACCTATAAATATCGAATCATATGATGGAACAATAGATCCCACAGTATGGATCGAGTACTTCCTCCTCCACATCCACATGGCCCGTGAAGACGACCTTCATGCCATCAAATACCTACCGCTAAAACTCAAAGGACCAGCTCGATACTGGTTAAACAGTCTGCCGGAAAATTCTATTGGCAGCTGGGAAGATTTGGAGAACGCCTTTCGCGACAACTTCCAAGGAACATATGTCCGACCACCGGACGCCGATGACCTAAGTCACATTGTCCAGCATCCCGGAGAGTCAGCCAGGAAGCTCTAGACTAGGTTCTTAGTTAAAAAGAACCAAATCGTCGACTGTCCGGACGCGGAAGCCCTTTCGGACTTTAAACACAGCGTCCAGGATGAATGGCTTGCACGCCACCTCGGTCAAGAAGGACCTAGATCCATGACAGCCCTTACCGCTCTAATGACCCGCTTTTGCGCGGGAGAAGACAGTTGGCTCGCTCGTAGAAGCAATAGCGCCAGTGACTCGGGCACTTCCGAAATCCGAGACGGCAATGGCAAGCCACGACAAAGCAAACACAACAGTCGCAATGATAATGAAATATCAGCGACACAGCGGTCAACGCCGGACTCAGCAATCCCAAGCCCGGTCAACAGAAAAAGCCATTCAAGGCAAACCGAGACGGACCATCCAACCTAGACAGGATACTGGACCGACCCTGCCATATTCACGGCCACCCCAATAAACCGGCTAATCATACCAACAGAAGCTGGTGGGTCCTCAAGCAGGCCGGCAAGCTCAATGCCGAACACAAGGGAAGGAGGCCGACATGCAATAGGGACGACAGAGTGGTTCACCAGCCAAACACCAAGGGTCAGAAGCAACTTCCCCCCAAAGATCGATCAACTCCGGAGCAGAAATAGCAGTTCGGCTTCCGTTGCCCATCTCATATACCCGTTAAAACTATATCGCGCATACATAACCACACACTTAAAATACCATGGGCATTGGCGGAAGCATAATACGGACAAGTTTGCAAGCACTCCGGCAACATTTTTATTTACTTTCCTTTTTCTTTCTTCATTATATCATAAAAACAGGTGGCGCAAAGGAGAAACAACTAAGACTGACTCCATCGGAGTTCGGATCCGCACACTCACCTACGGGGTTACTTCCTTCAAGGATTCCCCTTGCCGAGGACAGGCGGCGCAGACATGCGACAGGAGGTCCAAAATAACTTTAGGTAGACAACACTCTTTTTTGAGCCTGTAACATGCCTTTTTCCTCTGCCTTTGACCCATGGCATATCAAATAGCCGGGGTCATGGCCTTTATATATATCAAGTAATCTTTGGCATATCGCTCAGGTCCTAGTTCACATTACCCGAATTAATCATCCGCGTCTTTCCGCAAATGAATACACCCTTTATGGTGTCTTCACAGATATACCCCGGGCTTAACTTGCTAGGGGCTCGGTACGGGAACAAATGAGTTGGCAACAAAGTCCGAACAACTTTTACAGCATACTACAGCGTCGCGAGTTTGGCCTTATATGCATCAGCTCCGAATCATGTCTTGGGTCAATTGTTGGGTTGCCCGGCTCCTGTGCTTGCTATCCTACATTCCGGTCTATCGGCTAGGGTAGTAAAGGGAGAACTACTGCGATTGTGTTGCCGGTTCACCTGGATCAGCACCTTAGTAGAGAAAGCCGAAAGCTGACTGTCATGATGAGGCGAGAGCTGGTCAACCACTCGATGACTTATCGGAATCTCTAGCGATTCCTCCATGTCACACGAAGGACCTCTTTCCAGTCAAATATGTACACGCGTCGTATGAATAAGCCGCATACATACCAGGGGCTATGTCGTAGACCCACCATAAAACTCCTATGGCTAAGTGAAAGTGTTAACGCCCTATAGTCTGATTGCCTGGTTCGCCGCATTGACATCTCCTTCACGGACCAAGACGTTGGGTCAAGAGTGATCAAATGCTTTTCCGAACACCCCCTTACTTCCTATGAGGGGGCTGAAGCCGATGACTGGAAAACTTTTAGATTATATTAAAACGGCCGCACAGGAGGAATACAAACTTTCGAGCAATATATAGAAACATATTAACTATAAAATTGTCTCGTACAATTTTCATACACCTCACTCGAACATTATGTCTTTCGAGCATTGACCCTCTATCAAGCGGGTGGCCACTAGGATGTCTTCAAAATAATGCTCCAGTTCGTGGCGGTCCTTGCCCTTGGGTGGATTCTTCACCGCAACATCGATGGCCTTCATCTTCCCCCAGAATGTCTTGACTCGGGCAAAGGCCATCCATGCACCCTCGATGCACACCGACCGCTTCACAGCATCGATACGTGGCACCGCGTCAACAAGCCGCTGCACCAAGCCGAAGTAGCTATTTGGAACAGGATAAGTTGGTCATAACCGGATTATGACGTTCTTCATGGCAGCGCCAGATATCCTATGAAGCTCGGCCGACTGGAACATCTGCTCATTCAGCAACAGGGGGCGCTCCGACGAGCCGAATTGTGACCAGAAAAGCTTCTCCGTTGCATACCCCTCTCACGCCTGGTAAAACCGTGTTGCATCAGAAAAACACTTCGGCAAGTCTAAAAACTCATCCGGAGAACTCTGTTGGATCATGGGTTCCGGCAAAACCCTTAAGGTTCGATCTCTGGGGTGCGCGCGAAGATGTCCCCCCTACCGATCCACATCCTAGCTTAGCTAAGATCTTACGAACTAACTCAACGAACTCGCAGCACAAAGGACACAAGATTTATACTGGTTCGGGCCACCGTTGTGGTGTAATACCCTACTCTAGTGTGGTGGTGGTGGATTGCCTTTCGGGCCGAGGATGAACAGTACAGGGGGAAGAACAGCCTCTTGAGGTTGAGGTGTTCTTGTGCTTGGTGAACTTGTCTGTGTTCTGGTCTCTCTTTCTCTCCCTTCAGCTACGGTTCCCTCCCCCTAGCTATGGTGGTGTCTAGTCCTATTTATAGAGGCCCTGGTCCTCTCCCCAAATATTGAGCGGGAAGGGAGCCAACAACGGCCGATTTGAAAGGGGACAACCAGTACAGCTTATCCTGACAAAAGTGGTCTTCGCCTGCAAAAGGCTCTGGTGGTGACGCTGCCTTGGGCTCTATGGTGACCTCCGTCTTGTCGTCCTGCTGGTCTTGGTCTCGTTGCACCAATATGGAAATCTTTGCTTGATGCCTCAGTACTCCACGCATGCGCTTGCCCCCCTTAGCACCAAAGAGGAAACAATGACGCTGCGTGCACTGGCGCCCGCCTGGTGCCCGCCTGGTCTCGATCGTCATGGCTCACGTCACGAGAACCTCATGAGGTTTGCCCTGCCTTGATCTTTCCGCCCCTCGCGAGCCAGCCTGGTGAGGCCGCTCCTGAGGAGGTCTTGTGTTGTCCGTATCGCGAGGCTTGGCCCCTCGCGAGGGTCTTGAATGCCTTGTTGATGAGGATGGGCCATACATGCCTGCTAGCAGAGCCACACCGTGGGCCACAGGCAGGCAAGTCTGGGGACCCCTGTTCCCAGAACACCGACAAACTCCACAATTGGTTAAGCTGAGCATTGTTCCGATTGCCGAACTTAGTCTACAGCAAAAATGCCTCACCAGCCGCAATCTCCCTAGCTTGCTAGATCTCCTCACGGGCGGCTCTGGATTCAGACCGCGCTTCCCTCTCCTCTCGTTATGCCTTGTCAATTTCATCCATCCTGTCTTCATTCTCCTTCTCAAGGAGTTCACAGCGGCTAGCAGCATTTTTTAGTTCGAGCGCCACCATGGATATCTTCTCCTCGTCTTTACGCCGAGTAGCTCGTTCGATTTTTAACTCAGTCGATGCCTTTTCGGCAGCCGAATTACTACACCGGGCCTGCTCCTTGGCCCGGACCAGCTCCACCCGAAAATTTTTAATGGCAGCAGCACCATGTGCAGCCAGGCATATTACAGTATATAACTTTCAACATCATGCTTATATCATGACAATGTATGTGAAGGGACTGCCCCGAATACATAACTTGTGTCAAGACGCATATTGATTAACGCAATGTCATCCCCGGCCACATAAAGCTTCCTTTGCAGCTCGGCCATATCCGTAGTCTGGGAAGTAGCCAGGGGGAAGCAGCCTGTGTTCAAATTAATCAGATTAGTCCGTGAATATTTCTTCTTGATCCTCCATTCGCCTCCCATGGAAAGCCAACCCAAGTCTCAGGGGCTACTATCTATACACAGGAATATTTTGCAAATAAAACACAATTGCACATACTACAGTACAAACCTCGAAGCCTCTTAGTAGGCTCGCAAAGGCCTCATCCAATCCGCTCTTCGCGGACAGGACCTTTTCAACCACCGTGCCCATCAAGGTACGATGTTTTCTGAGGACATCAATACCATTGTTACACCCACAGCCCCTGCTGCTATACATACTGGACCAATTACTAGAGCTCGCGCACGCCAATTAAATTATTAGCTACTTTCGTTTCTTGGTAATGATTCTAATGTTCATGAGAATATGATGCTAGCTAAATTGGATACATTTGTTTTGCTTACAAATGAAGGGCCTGGAACAGATAAGAGGGATGAACACTAGAGCAAGACCAAGCATGGAGATGATGGCATGCGCAAGGGGATCAAGAACAGAGTTACAAGTGATGATTTTAGGACTTTGAAGCCACCATAAGGAGTGCATGAAGCCTTGGACGAAATATACAAGATGCCACTTCATAAATTTCGTCTAGAGGCTATTCTAGGTGCTGTGTCACCTTATTATTGGGCCAGGCCCATGTATTTTCGAAATACTTAAGTATAGGCTATTTTTAGAGTCCGTATGTGTGGGGAAACAAGAGCTAGGGTTGATTTTGGACCCTCCTCCAAGGTCCACAAAATTGCCCCTCTTCCTCCATATATATAGCCCTTAGGGCGTCGTTTAGACTTTGGGTTTTGTTTAGATTAAAAGTTCGCCATAGCTGCAACTTCGCGTACTTCGTTTGTGTCCAACGACCAGAACAAGACGTCACAGAACCCCACATTTGATCAATAAAGCTTTCCTCTTATATTCGCAATATCCAGATTGCAATCTTAGTTTCTTGCTTGTTCTTCGTTTGCCTGCAGGAAATAGACCTTCTTGGTCAGGTTGATCATGCTCCGGCGTGGCCAATAACCTCTCGGAGTTGGTTTAGCGATTGCTAAGGCGTGACGTCCTCGCACGTTCGTAGTCGGATCGTCAAAGTCGACTTCCTCCAAAACGATAGGCACCATCTCATCGAAAGACAGGACACCTTTGCATCTATCAAGTGGCATTAGATTTCCAGGTTGCTCGGTGAGATTTTACAGTTTTTCATAGTTTAGACCGAGTCTGTTCTTCATACCTACAATCCACGAAAAAGCCAAAAAAATTAGGGTTAGTTCATCATATCCGAACCAGTCTGAGCCTTTGCATAGTCTTTTAAGTATTTTGCTTTGTTGAATTTGCGGTTGCATCGTCATGTCTAGTTGCTGGTCTTAGAGTCTAGTCCTTTAGAGTTTCGAGTTCTGGTCATAAGTTGTCACGTCGCTGCCGCACCATCGTCATCGTACCAACCATATACAACCACCACCAACATATTCCTTACCGCTACCATATACATCCACCTGTCCACCACCAATCCGAGTCCACATATACATCCGCATGTCCACCACCAATCCGAGTCCACATATACATCTGTCTGTCCAGCACTAATCCGAGTCCACATATACATCCGCCTGTCCACCACCAATCCGAGTCCACATATACATCTGCCTGTCGACCACCAATCTGAGTTCTTTTCATATTAGGTTTGTTTCCGAGATCCATCTAGTTTTTGTTTTGTGTTTCCTTGCTTGAGTAAGTCTCGAGAAAAAAAATTCGGCGACCAAAAATATTTTTCCCTATCCTATTTTTAGGTCCCACAAAGCGTTTTGAGACACTTGCCATCATATTGATTTTTTATCGCATTTTTTCGTCATCGCTGCCCTGATTTCCGAAAAAATCAAAAAATTTCGTTCCCATCCTGTCAGTTTGATGAGGGAAGAGTTTTGAGACACTCGCCATTATAGTGAAATTTCGCAAAAAAAGAGGAGCGCAAAAAAATGAGGAGCGACAAAAAAAACAGAGCAAAAAAAATTCCAGAGTGTGCTTTTCCCTTGTTTACATGCAGCGCCGTGATTTTGGTAGTGTTCTAGGCTCGCATCTCTAGCACACTCTAGCCTAGGACCAGCACAGTACCGTCGTTGAGCGTTTATTCAACTTTGCATCTCTAAATTGATTATTGCTGACCCTTTTTGCTACCATATTATAAGCCTTCCTAGCTCCACATACATCTACGTCGTGCATTTGACTCTCCCTGGTAATCGCTCTATCCAAGCTTTGAGAGTTTTGACTACGACGGTTGCCGATCACCGCCTGCTGCTTGGTAAGAACTAGTAAGAATTTGAGATTCGCTTGACGGATTTGTGATTGTCCACCACACCATCACCACCACTTCCTAGTAGTCTGTAGGATCATATTATTGTGTGTTTCTATTGCTGCTAACCATGGCAAGATCACAAGCCGGCGAGACTGACTGGGAGAACATGACATACAAAGAGTTACATGATAAGTTTCAACAAATGATGAGTGGACAGGTGGAAGATGTGCTAAATAGATTTGATGAGGCCATGGAGAAGATAGATGGCATTGAGAAGGCGTTCGAAACAAAGCTCAATAACAAGTTTAATGAATTGCTCGCGCATCTTCCACCACCACCACCGGCTGCACCTAACGCACCTCTACAACAACAACAACAACAACAACAACAACAACAACAACAACAACGTTTCTTTCCAAATCAAGTGGGACGAGCACAACGTGTTCCCATTGACCCTGGGCAAAATTCTGGTGCCGCTGTTGATGCTTCTGTAGCTCCTGCTCCTGCTGCTATTGCAGAGGTGGAGGACCATTACAAGGATGAGGTTGATCAAAATCAGAACTACGTGCAACCACCAGCACCACCACCATCAGGTCGTCCTCAGGTATATCATCGCAACAGTAGGGCTGCACCACCATATGAGGTACGAGATCATGACCATCTTCCTAAACTGAAATTGAATATTCCACCATTTGAGGGTAGATATGTTCCTGATATATATCTTACTTGCAAGTTAGAAACTGAACAACGTTTTACATGTTTACAATATCCCGAGGAGAGACATGTTCCTGCTGTTGTTTGTTCTTTCACTAGTTTTGCATTGTTTGGTGGTCTGAGCATTGTAGATTATATCCTATTCCAGCTACTTGGGCTGCTTTGAAAACTGCTATGCATACTCGTTGGGTTCCACCATATTATCAACATGAATTACTTCAAAAATTGCAGTGTTTAAGACAAGGAATTTTTTTTGTAGAAGAACATTATCAGGAATTACAAACTGGCATGATTAGATGTGGTATTGTTGAGGAGAATGAAGCTATGCTTGCATGTTTTATGGGTGGATTAAATAGAGAGATTCAGACTATTCTAGAGTATAAGGAGTATACTAATATCACTCGTTTATTCCATCTTGCTCGTAAAGCTGAACGTGAAGTGCAGGATCGACAGGCATTGGCGCGAACTAACTTTTCTGCAGGTCGATCTTCATCATGGACACCACATGCAACCTCTACTTCCACTGCACCAGCATCTCCGTTAGGTGCCACCTCCAGCCGTGATATAAGAAAGCAGGCACAACCACCACTATCTGCCAAGAGCACACCTACCGGGCCTGCGCAGAGCTCTTCTTCTTCCATGGCATCAACATGGCACACAAGTGATATTATTTGTCGTCGTTGTAAGGGAAGAGGACATTTTGCGAGACAATGCAAATCTCAGCGCGTGATGATTGTTACTGAGGATGGTGGGTATGAGTCCGCTAGTGACTATGATGAGGTGACTTTGGCTCTTATTACACATGAAGAACACGGTGGAGATGATTCTGATCATGAGACGCAATACATGGCTGCTGAAGATGCTGACAGGTATGAATGTTTAGTTGCTCAACGTGTTCTAAGTGTGGAGGTTACACAAGCTGAGAAAAACTAGAGGCATAATTTGTTCGATACAAAGGGAGTTGTGAAGGAACGTTTTGTTCGCGTCATCATAGATGGAGGGAGCTGCAATAACTTGTCTAGCATGGAGATGGTGGAGAAGCTATCTCTCACCACAAGACCACATCCACATCCTTACTACATCCAATGGTTCAACAACAGTGGCAAGGTTAAGGTAACACGTACTGTTCGTGTGCATTTTAGTATCTCTACATATGCTGATTATGTGGATTGTGATGTGGTACCTATGCAAGCATGTTCCTTATTACTTGGTAGACTATGGCAATTTGATAAAAATTCTGTACACCATGGTAGAAACAATCAGTATACTCTTGCTCATAAAGATAAAAATATTATTTTGCTTCCTATGACTCCTGATTCCATTTTGAAAGATGATATTAATAGATCTAATAAAGCAAAATAGGAAAAAAATTAAGAGTGAAAATCAGATTGTGGCAAAAGAATTTGAGCAACAAATGAAGCCTAACAATAAACCATCTAGCATTGCTTCTGAAATTAAATTGAAAAGTGCATGTTTACTTGCCACCAAATCTGATATTGAAAATCTATATTTTTGCAAATCTGTTTGCTATGCTTTTGTGTGCAAAGAGGCATTATTTTCATTCGAGGACGTGCCTTCCTCTTTGCCTCCTGCTGTCACTAACATTTTGCCGGAGTTCGCTGGCGTCTTTCCACAAGACGTGCCACCGGGATTACCACCTATTAGAGGGATTGAGCATCAAATTGACTTAATTCCCGGTGCATCATTACCCAACCATGCACCATACCGTACCAATCCAGAGGAGACGAAGGCGATTATGTTTCAAGTACAAGAACTGCTCGACAAAGGTTATATACGCGAATGCCTTAGTCCTTGTGCTGTTCCAATAATTTTAGTGCCAAAAAAGGATGGTACGTCGCGTATGTGCATTGATTGTAGAGGCATTAATAATATTACTATTCGTTATCGTCATCCTATTCCTAGGCTAGATGATATGCTTGATGAATTGAGTGGCTCTACAATATTCTCCAAAGTTGATTTGCGTAGTGGATACCATCAAATTCGTATGAAATTGGGAGATGAATGGAAAACAACATTTAAAACTAAGTTTGGATTATATGAGTGGTTAGTCATGCCTTTTGGGTTAACTAATGCACCTAGTACTTTCATGAGGTTAATGAACGAAGTTTTAGGTGCTTTCATTGGACGATTTGTGGTAGTTTACTTTGATGACATATTGATTTATAGCAAATCTTTGGAGGAACATTTGGAACATTTACATGATGTTTTTATTGCTCTACGTGATGCACGTTTGTTTGGTAATCTTGGAAAGTGCACCTTTTGCACCGACCGAGTACCTTTTCTTGGCTATGTTGTTATTCCACAGGGAATTGAAGTTGATAAAGCCAAGAATGAAGCTATTGAGAGTTAGCTGCACCCAAAGCGGCCATACAAGTGAGGAGTTTCCTTGGCCTCGCTGGTTTTTATAGGCGTTTTGTGAGAGATTTCAGCACCATTGCTGCACCTCTCAACGAGCTTACAAAGAAGGATGTGCCTTTTGTTTGGGGTACCGCATAGGAAGAAGCCTACACGGTATTGAAAGATAAGTTGACACATGCTCCTTTACTCCAACTTCCTGATTTTAATAAGACCTTTGAGCTTGAATGTGATGCTAGTGGAATTGGATTAGGAGGTGTGTTATTACAAGATGGCAAACCTGTTGCATACTTTTCTGAAAAATTGAGTGGGCCTAGTCTGAACTATTCTACTTATGATAAAGAATTATATGCTCTTGTTCGGACCTTAGAAACATGGCAACATTATTTATGGCCCAAGGAATTTGTTATACATTTTGATCATGAATCTTTGAAACACATTAAAAGTCAAGCAAAACTGAACCGCAGACATGCTAAATGGGTTGAATTCACTGAGACTTTCCCTTATGTCGTTAAACAAAAGCAGGGTTAAGAAAATGTTATTGCTGATGCATTGTCTCGTCGTTATACTATGCTTTCATGACTTGACTTTAAAATATTTGGTTTGGAGACTATCAAAGATCAATATGTGCATGATGCTGAATTTCAAGATGTATTGCAGAATTGTAAGGAAGGGAGAACTTGGAACAAGTTCATTCTTAACGATGGATTTGTGTTTCGTGTTAACAAGCTATGCCTTCCAGCTAGCTCTGTTCGTCTTTTGTTGTTGCATGAGGCGCATGGAGGAGGATTAATGGGACACTTTGGCATCAAGAAGACGAAGGATATACTGGCTACACGTTTTTTTTGGCCAAAGATGAGACGAGATGTTGAGCGTTTTGTTGCTCGCTGCACTACATGTCAAAAAGCTAACTCATGACTCAATCCTCATGGTTTATATATGCCTTTGCTTGTACCTAGTGTTTCTTGGGAGGATATATCTATGGACTTTGTTTTAGGTTTACCTCGAACAAAGAAGGGGAGGGATAGCATATTTGTTGTCGTGGATAGGTTATCGAAAATGGCACACTTTATACCATGTCATAAAAGCGATGATGCTGTTAACGTTGCTGATTTGTTCTTTCGTGAAATTATTTGCTTGCATGGTGTGCCAAATACTATTGTTTCAGATCGTGATACCAAATTCTTAGCAACTTTTGGAGATGTTTATGGGCTAAGTTGGGGACTAAACTACTTTTTAGTACTACTTGTCACCCCCAAACTAATGGACAAACTGAAGTAGTCAATCGAACATTGTCTACTATGCTTAGGGCTGTTTTAAAGAATAATAAGAAAATGTGGGAAGAATGCTTGCCTCATATTTAATTTGCTTATAATCGTTCATTGCATTCTACTACTAAGATGTCCCCTTTTGAAATTATGTATGGTTTCCTACCTCGTGCACCTGTTGATTTCTTGCCTCTTCCATCTTCGGAGAAGGTTAATTTTGATGCTAAAGAACGTGTTGAATTGATTTAAAAAATGCATGAGTTAACTAAAGAAAACATTGAGCGTATGAATGCTAAATATAAACATGCTGGAGATAAGGGTAGAAAAGATGTTGTGCTTGCACCTGGAGATCTTGTTTGGTTACATTTGCGTAAGGATAGATTTCCTAATTTGTGCAAATCAAAGCTAATGCCACGTGCTGATGGTCCTTTTAAGGTGTTAGAGAAAATAAATGATAATGCATATATACTTGAGCTACCTGCAGATTTTGGGGTTAGTCCCACTTTTAACATTGCAGATTTGAAGCCTTATTTGGGTGAGGAAGATAAGCTTCCGTCAAGGACGACTTCATTTCAAGAAGGGGAGGATGATGAGGACATCAATACCACTGTTACATCCACATCCCCTACTAGTATACATACTGGACCAATTGCTAGAGGTCGCGCACGCCAATTAAATTATCAGGTACTTCCGTTTCTTGGTAATGATTCTAATGTTCATGAGAATATGATGCTGCCTAAATTGGATACATTTGTTTTGCTTACAAATGAAGGGCCTGGCACAGATAAGAGGGATGAACACTGGAGCAAGACCAAGCATGGAGATGATGGCATGCGCAAGGGGATCAAGAACGGAGTTACAAGTGATGATTTTAGGACTTTGAAGCCACCATAAGGAGTGCATGAAGCCTTGGACGAAATATACAAGATGTCACTTCATAAATTTCGTCCAAAGGCTATTCTAGGTGTTGCGTCACCTTATTATTGGTCCAGGCCCATGTATTTTCGAAATACTTAAGTATAGGTTGTTTTTAGAGTCCGTATGTGTGGGGAAACAAGAGTTAGGGTTGATTTCGGACCCCTCCTCCAAGGGCCACGAAATTCCCCTCTCTTCCTCCATATATACAGCCCTTAGGGCGTCGTTTAGACTTCAGGTTTTGTTTAGATTAAAAGTTCACCATAGCCGCAACTTCGCGTACTTCGTTTGTGTCCCACGACCAGACCAAGATGTCACAGAACCCCACCTTTGATCAATAAAGCTTTCCTCTTATATTCGCAATATCCAGATTGCAATCTTAGTTTATTGCTTGTTCTTCGTTTGCCTGCAGGAAATAGACCTCCGTGGTCAGGTTGATCGTGCTCCGGCATGGTCAATAACCTCTTGGAGTTGGTTTAGAGACTTGTCATGCGGCCTTGGTTTACTACCGGTAGACCGCCTGTCAAGTTTTGTACCATTTGGACTTCGTTTGATACTCCAATGGTTAACCGAGGGACCGAAAAGGCCTCGTGTGTGTTGCAGCCCAACACCCTTCCAAACTGGCCCAAAACCTACCAAAACCTCTCCCATCGTCTAGAGCGTTCGATCACGATCGCATGGCCGCAAACCACACCTCATTTGGAGCTTCCTAGCTCCCCCTACCTCTATAAATAGGTCTCCCCTCAAAATTTACGGGTCTTCTCCTACCCTAACCCTAGTCTCTTTCGTCCCCGCCACCGCCGGACAAAATCCCACCGATCGGACATGTCTGGCTAGCCGTCACCGCCACGTGTCATGCCCCCGTTGGCCTGGTCGCATCCCCCGCCGCCGGCCCGCCGAAGCCCGGGGCGGGCCCTCGTCGCCGCCTCCCGGGCCGCGTCCCCGCGCCTGTGCCGTCGCCTGTCTTCTCCGCCGCGCCACGCGAGGAGCTGCAGCGCGCCGCCCGTGGCGGCCGGTCGCTCCGCCGCGCCACCGTCGACGCACCTCGTCGCCGTCGACGTGCCGAGCTCGCCGCTTCCGACTTCCGCCGCCGACCTTGCCGTGGAGGTCGCCGGCGACGTCACCCACTCCGGCCGGTTCCCCCTCGACCTTCGCCGGCCGGATCCGTCTCTTCTCCAGCAAACGCGAGCTCCAGCAACCCCTGTTCTAGCGAGATCCGCCGCCGCCTCGATCCGCGTGCAAACCCTAGATCTAGGGTTGACTTTCCCTCTCCTCTCAGTAATTTTATGCATACTTTGACATGCCATAACTCTGCATCTGTTGCTCCGATTCGTGCGTGTAGCATATCAAAATGTTCGTCTCGACGAGTACATCATTTCATCTCATTGCATCATTTTCATTTGAGCTCATCATGATGCCCGAAATGCTGTTGGAAGAGGGCTGTGTGATGAATATGTCAAATCTGTTTTAGCAAATGGCCTTTTGTCATTTTTGCCATGATTAATGTGTGCATGCTATGATCCTGAGCTCTACATGTGTTTTGTTATATGCCATGCCATATTTACAGGGGTGTATGCCATGTATTTTTGTGATCTTTGTGGTGACTAGCACAAGCATGCAAAGTAGCTTACTCATTGATGCTGATTTCAGGGACTTAGAATTTCACTAAGTCCGTGTCCTGATATTGTTTTTATGCCATATGTTCATGTTGTTTCCTAGTGATTCGTTCCTCTTTTGAGGATGATCAGTAAGGATGTTTTGTTAATATTGTGGTGCTCTATCCATCCTTGTCTTTGTTTGCAATTTTGGAGCACCCTAGCTTGAGTCAATCGAGCTCTACGTTTGTTATAAAATGTTCCTGTCAGATTGTCAACATGTTTAGCAATTTTGCCGAGGTTGTTGCTATTGATCCGTGCATGCTATGTTGGTGTTCCTGCCATCTCTAGCTTCTATGCCATGTCTTCTTGATGGGTGTATGCTTAGTTTGTCATGCAATGCCTCGTAGTGAGTGCATCAAGCTCGTAAACATGCCTACTCATTATCTGTTTTGCCATGCTCCAGTTTTTCACTAAGTCTGAATCTATTTATGTTTTTGCTATGTTCACATGCTTGCAATTGTATTCTCTGATCCTTTTTGGCTCATGGTCACTAAGGGACTTTTGTTATATGCTTTGAGTAGCTTCATTACATGCCTTGCTTTGCCATGATATGTTCCTGTAGCATGTAGTTTTCATGCTCTAAAGATTGCTTCCTGATGATAAATTCCTAACTTGTTGTTATTTCACTAAGTCTGTAACCAGTAATCTTTTGCACTTTTGCTATGATTGTTTGAGCTTGCTATTGAGTGAATTAGCCGTAGCTTAGTGTTCATCTTTTGTCAAGCATCATGAGTGGATCCCTGCCACATATTTTGTTGTTATGTTTGAGTGATGTAGCATATTTATCTTGATGCATTTAGATGGTCACTTGCTGATTATCGCAGACCGGTGCCATATTTGTTTTGCTTGCCATTTCCAAACCGTGCATCCGATTCCGGTGATCTTTATATTGATTTCAACCGAAATCATCTCACCTTTCCAGTGGCACTCTTGGATTTCCAAGTTGAGTTCAGGTTCAATCATTCCTTTCCAAATCATGCATATGCATCACATACCGCATCCCGCATATCATACCATGTTCGTGTGTTGGTTGTTTACTATGTTGTTTGCTTTCTTTCCGGTGTTGCTTCTTCGGGTTAGTTCCGATAACGTCGCGTTTGTGAGTATCCGTTCGACTTCGTCCGTTTATCTTCTTCATGGACTCGTTCTTCTTCCTTGCGGGATTTTAGGCAAGATGACCATACCCTCGAAATCACTTCTATCTTTGCTTGCTAGATGCTCGCTCTTTTGCTAGGCCTATGCTGCGATACTTACCACTTTCTTATCATGCCTCCCATATTGTTAAACCAAGCCTCTAACCCACCTTGTCCTAGCAAACCGTTGTTTGGCTATGTTACCGCTTTACTCAGCCCCTCTTATAGCGTTGTTAGTTGCAGGTGAAGATTGGAATGCGACCAAGCTCAAGGAGGAGCTCGATGAAGTTCGTGTTCGTTATGTTGTTCCGTTTCCAGTTGATCAGTAGTGGAGCCCAGTTGGGACGATCGGGGATCCGTGTAGCATTTGGGGTAGTCTTGTTTTCTTTTGCTTCCGTAGTCGGACCTTGGTTGTACCTGGATGATGTAATGCTTTATTCATGTAATTGTGTGAAGTGGTGATTGTAAGCCAACTATGTACCTTTCCCCTTTATTGATTTACATGGGTTGTTGTGAAGATTACCTCACTTGTGACATTGCTTTCAATGCGATTATGCCTCTAAGTCGTGCTTCGACACGTGGGAGATATAGCCGCATCAAGGGCGTTACAGTTGACCACTGACATCACCCTGACGCAATGCTGACGCATTAATTCAATTACTGGAATTATTCTTATACAGGAAATTGCATAAAATACTACAAACTTCAAAAATTCATAACTTTTAATCTGTAACTCCAAATGCAAAGATTTATATATGAAATTTGATCAGAAAAGTTCAATCTTTCCATCTGTAATGGTTTCATGCATGACAAAACACTTTAACTTTGCTGTTTAGGTGAAACAAGCAAATGCACTTATATGACTTAATAACATAAGCTTCCATTTGAACCTTTGATTCAAATGGACTCAGACCAACTTGTTTCACAATGCATTAGCCAGGACACCTCATATTGCCATGTCATAGCATGCATCATATTGTTGCATATTGCCATGTGATGATTGTGTTCTGTGATGTCTTTCGTGGTAGGTTCTGCCTCCGAGGATATTCTCGAGTATCCAACTGAAGGGCAGTACCCTACTACTACCCCATCAGGCAAGCAGCCCCATTGATCATATCGATACAATCCCATGTTCTTGCTCCTGCTCTCATTTACTGCATCAAGACAACAACGTTTCAAACTGCTGTGTGCTGTGGTAGTTGAACCCTTATCCTCTGCATGACCTGTCATTGCCACATTAACTAGATGAAACCCACTAGCATGTGTAGGAGTTGATTGAGCCATGTATGTGTTTCCTACCTTGCTATGCCTGCTATGCTTAGAGTTGTGTCAGGTCTGGTTCATCTGGGTGATGGGCTAGAGTGAAATGATTACGTCGTTAATGTGAGGGATGTGTTGAACATGTTTTGGTAAAGGTATCGATGAGAGGCCATGTAGGAGTACATGGTGGGTTGTTTCATTGAGGCCGTCCTTAAGAACTGAGATCTGTATGTGTGATTTAAGAATCAGTTACTACCATGCATTGGGATCCTTAATTGACCCTCTCGGCTTCTTAACCACCCTAGTACTCTGTCCAGGAGTTGCAACTAGTTTCTGGTGTTTGTAGGTTATGTGTTGGCGGCCGTGCATAGCGCTGACCCTAGGGGTGGGCTATGATGCGGTAGATACACCATGGCACGGTGTACCGAGTCACCCGTTTGGTGTCTCGGGAACCCTGTTCACATCGTTCGGGGCCGTATGTGGAAACCTCGGCCGGACTCCCTACAGATGGAACCTGGATAGGCGATAAACCTGGACTAGAGACTTGACTGTTTACGTAGGCCATGGCCGACACCCTCGTTGGGCTTCTGCTTGAAGGTTGCCGAGTACATGTCGTGTAAATGACGGTAAGTGGTGAGAGCGTGTATGAAGAAGTACACCCCTGTAGGGTTAACATCATCTATTCCAATAGCCGTGTCCGCGGTAAAGGACTACTTGGTTGCCTATACAGTTCATAGACAAGTTAATGGTTACTACTAAAAGACTCAAGATAAGTGTGAGTACCGTGCATGGACCTCTCGTAGGATGACGAGGGAGGATCCACGGGGGAGTATTGTGTTGGTGATTAGTGGACTCATGTGCAAAACTATTTTACATGTGGTGTCTCGTAGGATAGCTTAGCCAAGAGTCAAAGCTGGCTTGCTGCAACAACTCCACCACCTTCTTGAGAATGAGCATGTATAGTAGGATCTGCTGTAAGACTTGCTGAGTACCTTTGTACTCATGTTGCTTTAATTACTGTTTTCAGACGACAACAATGCCCCCTCCGATGGATTTTACGTAGACCTGGACGTCGATGAGTGACTTGCCACCCAGGTGGTGATTCTGGCCATGGAGGGCCCTATGTAGATAGACACGCTTCGTCAAGCCTTCTTTCTTTCTAGTTTCTGTACTCAGACTAGTTTGCTTCCGCATGTGCTTGTATGCTTGTATGACTTGAGTGTCGGGTCATGTGACCCCTACCTGTATGAACATGTTATGTATGGCTCTCTGGAGCCTTTAAATAAAGTACTTTGAGTTGTAGAGTTTTGTTGTGATGCCATGTTGTATTTACACATATCGAGCATATTGTGTGTATGATTGAAATGCTTGGTATGTGTGGGATCCGACAATCTAGTTGTTTATCCTTGGCAGACTCTCTTATGGGGAAATTCATTCTAGTGATTCCATGAGCCATAGTTGTCCGCTATAGCCCGGTTCACCGGAGTCCTGCTAGCCCAGCACTACTGCTCAGGACACTTGACTGGCCGGCATGTGTTTCACTTCGTTCCTGTGTTTGTCCCTTCGGGGAAATGTCATGCGATGACATCCGGAGTCCTGCCTAGCCTGCTACAGCCCGGGTTCCCGGAGTCCTGTTAGCCCAGTGCTACAACCCGGATTCACACGCTGCTGACCGACATGCTCGATGTGATTCATGTATGCCTGTCCACATAGGTTAGTGCTGCTTTGGGTTCACGACTAGCCATGTCGGCCCGGGTTCTCTGTCATATGGATGCTAGCGACACTACCATATACGTGAGCCAAAAGGCGCAAACGGTCCCGGGCCATGGTAAGCAGACACCCGTGGGAATACCGTGCGTGAGGCCACAAAGTGATATGAGGTGTTACAGGCTAGATCGGTGTGACTTGGAATCGGGGTCCTGACAGACTATTATTGCCCACAACTCTTTGTGTTCTACTCGTGCATATAACATCTACGCATAGACCTGGCTCTGATACCACTATTGGGGAACGCAGTATTTCAAAAAATTTCCTACGATCATGAAAGATCTATCTAGGAGATGCATAGCAACAAGAGGGGAGAGTGTGTCTACATACCCTCGTACACCAAAAGTGGAAGCGTTAGTAACGCGATTGATGTAGTCGAACGTCTTCATGATCCAACCGATCAAGTACCAAACGCACGACACCTCCGCGATCTGCACATGTTCAGCTCGGTGACGTCCCTCGTACTCCCCCGTACCAAAGTGGAAGCGTTAGCACGACGGCGTGTTGGCGGTGATGATGAAGTTATTGATGCAGGGCTTCGCCTAAGCACTACGACAATATGACCGAGGTGGAAATTTGTGGAAGGGGGCACCACACACGGCTAAGAAATCAACTTGTTTGTCCATGGGGTGCCCCCCTCCCCCGTATATAAAGGAGGGGAGGAGGGGGTCAGCCGGCCTCATGGGGCACGCCCTAAGGGGGGAATCCTACTCCTACTAGGAGTAGGTTCCCTCCTTTCCTAGTCCAACTAGGAGGGGTAGGAAGGAGGAAGTGGAGAGAAGGAAGGAGGGGGTGCCTCCCCCACCCCTTGTCCAAATCGGTCTAGAGGGGCGCGCGCCACCTCCTGGCCGACCCTCTCTCGTCTAAGGCCCATGGTGGCCCATTAACTTCCGGGGGGGTTCCGGTAACCCTACGGCACTCCGATTTTATTTGAAACTCTCCGGAACACTTCCGATGTCCGAACAACATGGTCCAATATATCAATATTTATGTCTCGACCATTTCGAGAGTCCTCGTCATGTCCGTGATGACACCCGGGACTCCGAATAACCTTCGGTACATCAAATCAAATAACTCATAATACATGTCGTCATTGAATGTTAAGCATGCGGACCCTACGGGTTCGAGAACTATGTATACATGACCGAGACACATCTCCAGTCAATAACCAATAGCGGAACCTGGATGCTCATATTGGTTTCTACATATTCTACGAAGATCTTTATCGGTCAAACGACAGAACAACATACATTGTTCCCTTTGTCATCGGTATGTTACTTGCCCTAGATTCGATCGTCGGTATCATCATACCTAGTTCAATCTTGTTACCGGAAAGTCTCTTTACTCATTTTGTGATACATCATCCCGTAACTAACTCATTAGTCACATTGCTTGCAAGGCTTATAGTGATGTGCATTACCGAGAGGGCCCAGAGAAACCTCTCCAATAATCGGAGTGACAAATCCTAATCTCGATCTATGCCAACTCAACAAACACCATCGGAGACACCTGTAGAGCATCTTTATAATCACCCAGTTACGTTGTGACGTTTGATAGCACACAAGGCGTTCCTCGGTATTCGGGAGTTGCATAATCTCATAGTCATAGGAACATGTATAAGTCATGAAGAAAGCAATAGCAATAAACTAAACGATCATAGTGCTAAGCTAACGGATGGGTCTTGTCCATCACATCATTAGATAATGATGTGATCCCGTTCATTAAATGACAACACATGTCTATGGCTAGGAAACACAACCATCTTTGATCAACGAGCTAGTCTAGTAGAGGCATACTAGGGACACTCTGTTTGTCTATGTATTCACACATGTAATAAGCTTCCGGTTAATAAAATTCGAGCATGAATAATAAACATTTATCATGATATATGGAAATATAAATAACAACTTTATTATTGCCTCTAGGGCATATTTCCTTCACCAGAGGTGTCACATCTTCCACACCAAGGCCGGCATCAACGGACGGTCCATTAAATTCATCATCGACGGAGGGAGTCGCCATAACTTGGCAAGTGAAGAGCTATGTTGCAAGCTCCAATTGGTCAAGAAGAAGCATCCTCGCCCCTACAAGGTCCAATGGCTAAGCGACTCTGGCACAATTCAAGTGGAGCACCATGCATGTTTCTTTCAAGATCGGCGCCTACGAGGACACCATTTAATGTGACGTGGTTCCTATTTCCGTGTGCCATCTTCTCTTGGGAAAACCTTGGCAATTCGACCGCGGCGTCATCCACAATGGGCGAACAAACCACTATAGCTTCAAGATGGAGGGAACGGAGTACGTGCGATGACCTACGACTCCAAGCCAAGTGATGACCGACAAGGAAGCTTCCACACATCATGGAAAGACTAGTGAGAAAGTGAACCACCACAAAGAGAGCGAGCGCCACAAGCCAAAATTGAGAGACTCTTCGCCAAGAGAGAAAAACATAATCCTCCTAGCCACAAAAAGAGAGATGAGAGAAGTGTGTGAGAACCATCGAGTGTCATCCACTATGTCGTGGTGTGCAAAGATGAGGTGGCAAAGACTAACACTCCTAATCCTCTTCCTCTAGTGTTATCTAACTTGTTGCAGGAATTCATGGATGTCTTTCCCGATGAACTACCTCCCGGTCTTCCTCCTCTACGTGGCAGCAAACATCGGATCAACCTTATCCCCGACGCAACCCTTCCTAACAAGGCACCGTACCACGCCAGCCCCGAATAAACCAAAGAAATACAAAGGAAAGTCCAACATGAAGGAAATATGCCCTAGAGGCAATAATAAAGTGGCTATTTCATATTTCCTTATATCATGATAAATGTGTATTATTCATGCTAGAATTGTATTAACCGAAAACTTGGTACATGTGTGGATACATAGACAAAACACAGTGTCCCTAGTAAGCCTCTACTAGACTAGCTCGTTAATCGAAGATGGTTATGTTTCCTAACCATAGACATGTGTTGTCATTTGATGAACGGGATCACATCATTAGGAGAATGATTTGATGTACAAGACCCATCCGTTAGCTTAGCATGTTGGTTCACTTTTATTGCTATTGGTTTCTTCAGGTCATATACATATTCCTTTGACTATGAGATTATGCAACTCCCCGATACCGGAGGAATACCTTGTGTGCTACCAAACGTCACAACATAACTAGGTGATTATAAAGATAATCTATAGGTATCTCCGAAGGTCTTTGTTGGGTTGGCATAGATCAAGATTAGGATTTGTCACTCTGTGTATCGGAGAGGTATCTCTAGGCCCTCTCGGTAATGCACATCACTATAAGCCTTGCAAGCAATGTCACTAATGAGTTAGTTACAGGATGGTTAGAACACAAACCAACAATTGTTAGCCATGTGCGGTGCCTCCCTCCACAGTTTACGCCTCCAGTCATATCTTCGTAGTGCTTAGGCGAAGCCCTGCGCGGATCACTTCACCATCACCGTCACCACGTCGTCGTGCTGACGAAACTCTCCCTCGACAGTTTTCTGAATCAAGAGTTCGAGGGACATCATCGAGCTAAATGTGTGCAGAACTCGGAGGTGTCGCACGTTTGGTACTTGATCGGTTGAATCGAGAAGACGTTCGACCACATCAACCGCGTTAAACTAATGCTTCCTCTTTCGGTATACGAGTGTAAGTGGACACACTCTCCCCCTCTCATTGCTCTGCATCTCCTAGATAGATCTTGCATGATCGTAGGAATTTTTTTGAAATTGCATGCTACGTTCCCCAATGGTGGCATCCGAGCCAGGTTTATGCGTAGATGATATGCATGAGTAGAACACAAAGAGTTGTGGGCGATCATAGTCATACTACTTACCACCAACATCTTATTTTGATTCAGCGGTATTGTTGGATGAAGCAGCCCGGACCAACCTTACATGACCACGTTCATGAGACCGGTTCCACCGACAGACATGCAACTTGTTTTGCATAAAGGTGGCTGGCAGGTGTCTGTTCCTCCAACTTTAGTTGAATAGAATTTGACTACAGAGGTCTTTGTTGAAGGTTAAAACAACAAACTTGAGGAAACATCGTTGTGGTTTTGATGCGTAGGTAAGAACGGTTCTTACTAGAAGCCCGTAGCAGCCATGTAAAACTTGCAACAACAAAGTAGAGGACGTCTAACTTGTTTTTGCAGGGGATGTTGTGATGTGATAAGGTCAAGACATGATGTGATATACGTTGTTATATGATATGATCATGTTTTGTAAAAGTTATCGGCAACTAGCGGGAGCCTTATGGTTGTCGCTTTATTGTATGAATTGCAATCACCATGTAATTGCTTTACTTTATCACTATGCGTTAGCGATAGTTGTAGAAGCAATAGTTGGCGAGATGACAATGACACTACGATGGAGAACAAGGTGTCAAGCCGGTGACGATGGAAATTATGACGGTGCTTTGGAGATGGAGATCAAAGGCACAAGATGATGATGGCCATATCATGTCACATATTTTGATTGCACGTGATGTTTATCTTCTATGCATCTTATTTTGTTTAGTATGGCGGTGGCATTATAAGATGATCCCTCACTAAAATTTCAAGGTATAAGTGTTCTCCCTAAGTATGCACCGTTGTGACAGTTCGTCGTGCCGAGACACCATGTGATGATCAGGTGTGATAAGCTCTACGTTCACATACAACGGGCGCAAGACAGTTTTGGACATGTGGAATACTTAGGTTAAACTTGACGAGTCTAGCATATACAACCATGGCCTCGGAACACTTGAGACCGAAAGGTCGAACGTGAATCATATAGTATATATGATCAACATAGAGATATTCACCATTGATGACTACTCCATCTCACGTGATGATCGAACATGGTTTAGTTGATTTGGATCACGTAATCATTTAGATGACTCAAGGGATGTCTATCTAAGTGGGAGTTCTTAAGTAATATGATTAATTGAACTTAATTTATCATGAACTTAGTCCTGATAGTATTTGCATATCTATGTTGTAGATCAATAGCTCTCTTATAGCTCCCCTGTTTTATTTTTCAGATGTTCCTAGAGAAAACTAAGTTGAAAGATGATAGTAGCAATGATGCGGACTGGGTCCGTGATCTGAGGATTATCCTCATTGCTGCACAGAAGAATTATGTCCTTGATGCAACGCTAGGTGACACACCTATTGCAGGAGCAGATGTAGACGTTATGAAGGTTTGTCAAGCTCGGTATGATGACTACTTGATAGTTTAGTGCACCATGCTTTACGGCTTAGAACTGAGACTTCAAAAATGTTTTGAACGCCATGGAGCATATGAGATGTTTCGAGAGCTGAAAATGATATTTCAGACTCATGCCCATGTTAAGAGGTATGAGATCTCAGACAAGTACTTTGCCTACAAGATGGAGGAGAATAGCTCACCTAGTGAACATGTGCTCAGAATGTCTGGGTACTACAATTGCTCGAATCAAGTGGGAGTTAATATTCCAGATAAGATAGTGATTGACAGAGTTCTCTAGTCACTATCACCAAGTTACTAGAACTTTGTGATGAACTATAATATGCAAGGGATAATGAAAACGATTCCCAAGCTCTTCGCGATGCTGAAATTGGCAAAGGTAGAAATCAACAAATAGCATCAAGTGTTGATGGTTAACAAGACCGCTAGTTTCAAGAAAAAGGGCAAGGTAAAGAAAGGGAACTTCAAGAAGAATGGAAAGCAAGTTGCCACTCCCATGAGGAAGCCCAAAGCTAGACCCAAACCTGAAACTAAGTGCTTCTACTGCAAAGGAAATGGTCACTGGAAGCAAAACTGCCCCAAAACTTGGCGGATAAGAATGATGGCAAAGTGTACAAAGGTATATTTGATATACATGTTATTGATGTGTATTTTACTAGTGTTCATAGTAGCCCCTGGGTATTTGATACCGGTTCAGTTGCTAAGATTTGTAACTCGAAATAGGAATTGCAAATGAATAGATACTAGTTAAGGGCGAGGTGACGATGTGTGTTGGAAGTGATTCCAAGGTTGATAAGATCACCATCAAACACTCCCTTTACCTTCGGGATTAGTGTTGAACCTAAAGTAAATGTTATTTGGTGTTTGCGTTGAGCATGAATATGATTGGATCATGTTTATTGCAATATAGTTATTCATTTAAGTCAAAGAATAATTGTTGTTCTGGTAACATGAATAAAACCTTTTATGGCTATACACTCAATATAAATGGTTTATTGAATCTCGATTGTAGTGATACACATATTCATAACATTGATGCCAAAAGATGCAAAGTTGATAATGATAATGCAATATATTTGTGGCACTACCGTTTAGGTCATATTGGTGTAAAGCGCATGAAGAAACTCCATGCAGATGGGCTTTTGGAATCACTTGATTATGAATCATTTGATACTTGCGAACCATGCCTCATGGGCAAGATGACTAAAACTCTGTTCTCCAGAACAATGGAGCGAGCCAATGACTTATTGGAAATAATACATACTGATGTATGTGGTCCAATGATTGTTGAGGCACGTGTCATGTATCGTTATTTTCTGACCTTCACAGATGATTTGAGTAGATATGGGTATATGAAAGTGCGTTATATCGACTAGAGGGGGTGAATAAGCGATTTTTATGAAATTCTTCACTGAGGAATTTGCTGGTGAGGAAATTCCTTAATGAAGAACTACTAGGAGCGAAATAAGTACTCAAAAGTAAACATAACAGAATACTAGCATGGTCATCATGATGAAATGAAGACAGGCACAGAGTATAGGTAGCGTGAGCACAGCATAACACAGGATGAAGACAAACAGACTGAAGAAATTGAACTAAGGAAATTGAGAAAGTATTCAGTCAAAGTCTTCAAGCACAGATATGAACAAACTCACAACATAGTTATGAGGAAATGAAAGAGTTGAGGAAATAGAACCAGTAAGCTTGGTGAAGACAATGATTTGGTAGACCAGTTCCAACTGTTGTCTCAGTTGTACGTCTGGTTGGAGCGGCTGAGTATTTAAACTCGAGGACACACAGTCCCGGACACCAAGTCGTGAGCGTGCAGCTCAGGACACCAAGTCCTCACTGTATTCTCCTTGAGCTAAGGTCACACAGACCTCGCCCAATCACTCGTGGTAAGTCTTCAGGCGACTTCCAAACCTTCACAAACTTGGTCACTCGGTGATCCACAATTCTTCTTGGATGCTCTAGACCATGACGCCTAACCGTCTGGAAGAAGCACAGTCTTCAAAGGTAACAAGCGTCGGATCCACGCAGGATCAATCTCTTCAGTGATGCCCAATCACTTGGGCTTTGTAGGTGTTTGGGTTTGGGTTTTTAGTTTTTCCTCACTTGATGATTTTCGCTCAAAGTCCTCGGAGGATGGGTTGCTCTCAAATGACAAGTGTCAGTTTCTCTCGGAGCAGCCAACCAGCTAGTGGTTGTAGGGGGCGGCTATTTATAGCCTAGGGAGCAGCCCGACATGATAAGACATAAATGCCCTTCAATGATATGACTGTTAGGTGACTAGATATTTTGGGACAGCTGGCGCATAGCACAGCAACGGTCGGAATTTTGAGTAGCAAAATCCTTAGGGCTATCATGTTCCTCACTGTGTAGGCAATCCGCACTGGCGAATTCCTAACTCCTCAGTCAAAACAAATTCCTCACAGACCAGAAGAACTTCATGTCTGTCACTGAAGACATTTACTGAACTGTATGAGATTTCCAATGGCTTCACTCGAAGGGATTGGTAGGTGTAGGATTTTGAGTTGAGCATCACATGGAAATTTTTCCTTAGTATTTCCTCGACCCCCTTTAATAGTACGGTGTTTCCTATGACTCAAGAAAGAGAAAATGAAACTACGAAAACAAAAGTCTTCACGCTTCATGTTCCTCGAATGAATACCAAGTCTTCAAGGTCACACCAATTTCTTCACTTTCAAAGTCTTCAGAAAGTCTTCAGAATACCAAAGTCTTCAGTCGAAGAACTTCATTTTTAGGGGTCGACTTTCTCTGTAAATATCAAATTCCTCATAGACTTATAGACCTGTGTACACTCACAAACGCATTAGTCCCTTAACCTATAAGTCTTCAATACACCAAAATCACTAACGGGCACTAGATGCACTTACAATCTCCCCCTTTTTGGTGATTGATGACAATATAGGTTATGTTTTTAACGGGGATAAACATATGAAGTGTAAGTACTGATATTGAGGAATTTGATTGCAAGATATAGAATAACTCCCCCTAAAGATGTGCATAGTGAGGAATTTGCTATTGAAGCAATGCACACTTGAAGAGTTGAATCAGGGAGATCTCCCCCTATATCTTGTAATTCATACACGCATTTGATATATAACAGTGAAGAATTTGAAATGGATGATGAAATATGGTGACTGATGTGATTCAGCATGCGTGCAATAATATTTAACGAGGAATAAGCATGCAGAAAACATATCAAAAGTATCAGAGCACCATCGGGTTTAAGTTTACAACTCGATGCAATAAAGTTTCAGAAGAACGAGAGTTGTAACTTAACAAAAAAACGCCCATATAGAAAGACCCGCTTGAAGACTAACTCAAAATTCTCCCCCTTTGTCATCAAATGACCAAAAGGATCGAATATGAGGACTAACGCCCCTGAAGAATATCAAGTTGATGAAGGAGCACCAACATTGTTGGGGTCGTTTGTTGTAGTAGGGCCTGCCGCAGTGTCGTCCAAGTCTTCATTTTCATCAGTGTCGCGTGATGAAGAATATGAGCTGGCCACCAGAGAAGGAACCTTGACCTTCTTAAGTTTCTTCAGTGGAGGTGCAGACCAGTCAAAATCTTCTTTGAGACCCATTTTCTTCAGATCGTCTTCACCATACAGATGTGACAGGATTGCCCAGGTGCGATCGAAGACTTGATGGAGGTAGTAATGGTTTTTCTTCACTGCAGCACGCTCTGCAGCCTTGGTCTTCTTCACATCTGATGCAGATGGAAGGATTGGAGTTGAAGTTGGCGCAGGAGCAGCTGAGGAATCTAGTTGATTTTCTTCATTTTCTTCAGGCGCACCACTAGTGGGTGCCCTGACAATTTCTTCAGCGGCTGGAATGCAGTCATCAGCCCTGGAACTCACATTTTCTTCAGCAGCCTGATTGTCATCAGTGGTGCTGGCATTTTCTTCATTAGGCTGAGCAGATGCTTCAGACTGAGGAATTTCCTGTTGCGTTGGGGCTGCAACATTGGAGGTGAACTGTTCTGTTATCTTTACAAATCTGACTTTGGCTCCCAGCGAGTTAGCATAATAGCGATCAAATTCAACACTCAGTTTCTTGATTTCTGATTGGAGAGCAACAAGTTCTTCAGGTGAAAGCTTCAGAACGTTTTGCTTTAGAAAGCGCTCTTTCTTGTACTACGCTTTCTTCACTCTCCTCCCCTGTTCAAATTTCCATTTCTCTTCTTGTATGAAGTGAGTCAGCATGTGGCTTTGACCAGGAGTCAGCTTGAAATCAAGCATGGGAGTGTTGGGGTCCTTGTGCCAAACATCAATGTATTCGAGGATTAGCTTGGGATCCAAAAGCAGTGGCACCTCTGTTCCCTTGGCTCTAGCGGGCCTGACTTGCCTGTCTCTGATGATTTCTGCAAGTTCATCATCATCAGCTTCGTCTTCTTTAGATGGCACTTGGAAAGCGACTTGCTTCTTTTGAGGACATGGACGAGGACCGCGTCCAGCAGTTGACTTTGTCTTCAGCAGTGAGGGGCCAGCTGAGGAACTTGGTGCAGCTGAGGAACTTGCTGAGACACCTGAGGCAATGGACATGCCTGCAGTCCTTTGGCATGAGGCGAGATGCACAGGTGCTGAGGACTTTGTTGGAATAGCTGAGGACTTTGGAGGAGCTAAGGATTTTGAGGGAGCAGGAGCAGCATGAGGAATTGGCCGAGAGGGCTTTAAGGATTCTAGCTGTGAGGGCATTGCTAAGGAACTTGGCCTTGAGGGCATTGTTGGTGAAGCACTTGGCTTGTGCGCAGTCTTCTTTGACATAGCCTTCTTTGGATTGACAGCAGAGGCCTCAACAGAGGCAGCAGTAGCAACAGAGTCTTTATTGAATTTCATCACTGCTTCTCTGTCTTGCTTAGCCAATTTGGCTTGGCGCTTGGCCCACTCGTCAGGATAGTCCTCACCGCACTTGAGGCTGGTGGGATCAGTGATTTGGCCAGGTGCTAATGGAGGTCTTGGCCATAGAGGATTGAGTGTGAATTTCTTCATGTACTGGGGAGTGACATATCTGTACTCCCTCCACTCTCTAGCCCATCTCCTCTCTATCTTCTGAATGCGCACCTTGCGCTCATTCTTGGTTTCCTTAGTAGGTGTGCAGTACCCAACATATATTTCATCAGGGATCTCAAATGATGTATTGACCTCAGGCCTCTATCCTCCCTTCTATGGCTTCTTACCATCAGCCATTTTCTTCAGTTGAGGAATTTGGACAATTGAATTCTCTGAAGAAGTATGCAACTTTTCTTCGAGGAACGCTGCAAATGAGTTAAGTTGATGAGAACCTAGTGATGCAGCAGCTGACATGTGTACCTGTGAACAGAGTATAGTTGCGAGGAATTTGGAGAGGTCATATGCGTTCTCAGAGGGTTTTTCAAAAAGAACAAGTTTGAGGAATTTGACCAGATGAGTCTTGAAGAATTTTGCTAAGCGTTCTTTGTCTTAGGTTCCAGAGTTGTATAGATCGAAGATCCACACAATTGAGGAATCTTGACGAAAAATGATGCTTAGAGAAACGAATCAAGAACAGATGACTTGTGAGGTGTTTAGTGTGTGAAGATATGAAGAAAAACATCTTTGAACATTTTGTAGATAATCATTTGAATCAAGGAGGGCAGTAAAAGTAACTTTTACTTACCCTGGACGAAGAACACGACGAACAGTGAGGTGTAGAGATGAAGTTCGTCTGTGCAGATCTTCCACGCCCTAACTCGGCGGAGGAAGACGGCTACGGCGGCGGCAGAGTGAAGATTTCCGCGGTCGGCGTGAGTACGTCAGCGACGAGGTCGAGGAAGTGAAGCTCTTCCTCACCTGCGGCGATGAAGTAGCGGCGGCGCTAGGGTTTGAGAAGCTCGAGCTGGAGAGAGGTCGAGCGGAGTAAAAGAAGTGAGGAAGGGAAGGAGGGGTATTTATAGCCACGGTGAAAAACTGCTCGCCCGAAGAAATTGGACGAACGTGCCCCTGACCCTTCTCATTCGCATGACATGTGTCACCCACGTAGTGAGAAGTGGAGATCGTGTTAGATCGTGGGTGAGTGGATAAGTATATTGTGGGATGTAGAACGGTTTGAACGGCAAAGCCGAAACTTGAGATAAGATAGGTTTTAATGTTCCGTTCGCAATTTCTTCAGCTGACAAGGACACAGTGAAGATTTTGAACGAGTTTCAAATAGAACGCACATGAAGAATTTGTGAATAGATTGGGTTGAGTATAGCATAGAGGGGAAGGGTCCGATCACATTCACTTAGCAGAGAAACCAACTTGAAAAATTAACAATAAGTGAATGCTGTAGAGGACAGAAACTCATATATATATAGCCAATGAAGAAAAACGACAGAAGCAGTGAAGACAATGCAAAGTTGAAGAATGTGAACAATTGAGGAATTTCAACTTTTGGTGGTGGCGTGACCCACCGTATAAGAATGATGATTTCAGACACCGTGTACAATTATCGTAGGGTTCTGAGATTCAAATTCTTCGTTAATTTCTTCACACTAAGAGTGTTATTCTTCATTAATTGAAGAAAAATGTTTCTTCATGTGTTGCACATCTAAGTCATCAATTTTGCATAGGTGTTAGGATGAGTGTCCTTTTCAAAGAACATTCGAAGATTCTAGGATATTTAGCTCACACCGCAACTTGCTAAATCTCTTCTCATCCATGGGCTTTGTGAAGATATCGGCTAGCTGTTCTTCAGTCTTCACATGCTCAATAGAAATGTCGCCCTTCAACACATGATCACGAAGAAAATGATGATGAATCTGAATGTGCTTTGTCTTCGAGTGCTGAACTGGGTTGTGAACAATATTGATGGCACTCTCATTGTCACAGTAGAGATGCACATTCTTCATGTTGACGCCGTAGTCCTTGAGAGTTTGGTTCATCCATAGCAATTGAGCACAGCAAGAACCAGCGGCAATATACTCAGCTTCAGAAGTAGATAGTGATACGTAGTTCTGTTTCTTTGAGGACCAATAGACCAAAGATCGTCCAAGGAAATGACATGTACCAGATGTTGACTTGCGGTCCACACAATCACCAGCATAGTCAGAGTCAGAATATCCAATGAGATCAAAAGCCGAGCCCTTGGGGTACCATAATCCAAGTGTTGGTGTGTGAGCTAGATATCGAAGAATATGCTTCACAGCCTTATGGTGTGATTCCTTCGGTGTAGCTTGAAATCGGGCACAGCCTTATGGTGTGATTCCTTCGGTGTAGATATCGAAGAATATGCTTCACAGCCTTATGGTGTGATTCCTTCGGTGTAGCTTGAAATCGGGCACACATGCAAACAACTAAGCATTATATCTGGCCTAGATGCACATAAGTACAATAAAGAACAAATCATGGAGCGGTATACCTTATGATCGAAGTCAATACCATTTTCATTAGTGCACAGATGGCCATTTGTGGGCATAGGAATTTTGACGCCTTTGCAATCTTGCATGCCGAATTTCCTCAGTACATCCTTGAGGTATTTCTCCTGAGATATGAATATGCCATTGCGTTGTTGACGAATTTGAAGACCTAAGAAGAATTTCAACTCTCCCATCATAGACATTTGATATTCTTCACTCATCATATAGGCAAATTCATCACTATAACGTTGGTCAGTACAGCCAAAGATAATATCATCAACATATATTTGGCACACAAACAATTCACCATCATAAGATTTAGTGAAAAGAGTAGGGTCGAGTGAACCGGGTTTGAAGCCTTTATTCATGAGGAATTCCTTCAAGGTATCATACCACGCCCGTGGGGCCTGCTTGAGGCCATAGAGGGCCTTGTTGAGTCTGAAGACTTTGTCAGGATTCTTTGGATCTTCAAAACCTAGGGGTTGAGCAACATATACTTCTTCCTCAAGCTTACCATTGAGGAATGCACTTTTCACATCCATTTGATATAAAGTGATATCATGATGGTTAGCATAAGCAAGTAATATGCGAATAGCCTCAAGTCTAGCAACAGGTGCAAAAGTTTCATCGAAATCAATTCCTTTAACCTGTGTGTAGCCTTGAGCTACAAGCCGTGCCTTATTCCTCACCACAAGGCCATTTTCATCTTGCTTGTTGCGGTAGATCCACTTTGTGCCGATGATATTGTGCTTGCGAGGATCTGGACGTTTGACCAGTTCCCAGACATTGCTGAGCTCGAACTGATGTAATTCTTCTTACATGGCCTGAATCCACTCAGGCTCCAGAAATGCTTCATCTACCTTAGTGGGCTCTGTAATAGAGACAAAAGCATAGTGCCCACAAAAGTTAGATAAATGTGAAGCTTTTGAGAGTGTGAGAGGACCTGGCGCTTTGATGTCATTGATGATCCTTTCAACTTGCACTTCTTTAGCAATACAAGGATGAGCTGGTTGTCATTGAAGAATTTGATCAGCATTTTCTTCAGCACCATTTTCTTCAGTATTTTCTTCAGGTGCATTAGCTCGACATTCTTCATGTTCAATAATGAATTCTTCAGCAGATTCTTCAGTAGGAATGACATCCTCAGTAGCCTTGAACTTGATTGTTTCTTCAGGTGCTGGTTCATCTATCACAGTAGGTAGGTGCTCTCTTTGCGAGCCATTAGTTTCATCGAACCGCACATCTACAGTTTCAACAACCTTGTGAAGAACGTTGTTGAAGACTCTGTAGGTGTGCAAGTCCTTTCCATAACCAAGCATAAAACCTTCATCTTCTTTCGGTGCAAATTTTGAGTTGTGATGAGGATCTCTAATCCAACATTTAGCACCGAAGACTTTGAAATAACTTACATTGGGTTTCTTATCAATGAGGAGTTCATAGGCAGTCTTCTTGAAGAATTTGTGAAGATATACTCTATTGATGATATGGCACGCAGTATCAATTGCCTCAGTCCAGAAATGACGAGGCGTTTTGTATTCATCAAGCATAGTGCGAGCCATCTCAGGAAGAGTCCTGTTCTTGCGCTCCACGACGCTGTTCTGCTGAGGAGTGTAAGGAGCAGATAACTCATGAGTAATACCAAGTTCATCAAGGTAGTCATCGAGACCAGAATTCTTGAACTCAGTGCCATTGTCACTTCTGATGTGCTTGATCTTCACACCAAAGTTGGTTGAAGCCGTCGAGGAAAATCATTTAAAGACTTCCTGCACTTCATGTTTGTAAGTAACAAGGTGTACCCATGTATAACGAGAGTAATCATCAACAATAACAAAGCCATATTGAGATGCTTCATTTGAAACAGCGGAATAATGATTAGGACCAAAGAGATCCATGTGAAGCAATTCAAATGGGCGAGTAGTGGTCATGATAGTCTTCGCCGGATGCTTGGCCTTTGTCATCTTCCCAGCTTCACAGGCTCCGCATAGGTGATCCTTGAGGAATTTGACATTCTCGATGCCAATGACATGCTTCTTCTTTGCAAGCGTGTGCAAATTCCTCATGCCTGCATGACCAAGTCGCCGATGCCAGAGCCAGCATTCTGAAGCTTTTGCAAGTAAGCACACGGCTGGTTGTGGTGCTGTAGAGAAATCAACAATATACAAGTCTCCTCTCCTAAAGCCTTCGAAGACTTTGGAATTGTCAGCTTCCATAACCACAACACAACGGTACTTGCCAAAGACAACAACCATATCAAGATCACAAAGCATTGAGACAGACATAAGGTTGTATCCTAAGGACTCAACAATCATGACTTTGTCCATGTGTCGATCCTTTGTGATCGCAACCTTACCTAGACCCAATACCTGACTTTTGCCTTTGTCAGCAAAGATGATATGATTCAGATGTGATGGAGATAATGGAGCATCCATCAATAGATTCTTGTCACCAGTCATGTGATTTGTACATCCACTATCGAGGACCCACTCAGTGGCTTTGGATTGATCATCCTACATATGAATTAGTGCAGCTTACCAACTCATATACTTCATCAGTGAAGAATATGACATCAATTCATCAGATCAATTTCATCAAGCAACAGAACAGATAAAGCAATATGACGACGTGAGAAATGAAAGTTCATTTCTTCATGATTAGCCTGTGTCCTATCAGGCATACTCAGGTCTCCAGCAAATTCTTGAGACGATTACGTACGTCTAGAGACCTGACCCTGCAGAAGAGATTAGTTCTTTTTCTTCACCACCCACATCTGAAGGGGTGGCAAAGAGTTCATCATTATGCGAGCTCCATACAAGAAGGATGGCATAGAAGCCAGTCCATTTCGTTTCACATAAGAGGGGTTAGAGTAAGCATAAAAGTATGCAGAGAAATTCTTCAAGGACTTATGGACATAATGATTTGAAGAATAGTGCACATATCCATAATCCTTAGGTCTTCCCTTTGAAATAGACGTGTTAGCACGATGATGTTCATATGAGGACTTTGATCCATACGAAGAATTTGATCCATATGAGGAATTTGATCTGGGGTTCCTATTCTTCACAGGTGGCATCATGGTGTCATTCACCTGAAGATTTTCAAGGCATCTTTTGGGAACCCAGATTTTCTTCATAGGAGGACCGTTCCTGCAGTTAGTGCCAACATATCTAGCAAATACTTCACCATTCTGATTTTTGAACAGTTTATAGTTGGAGTCAAATGACTCATCATCAGAACAAGGAGATTCACATGCAAATCCAGATAAGTTAGATGGATCAACTGGAGGTCCCTTTGCAGCAACCCATGTAGTTTTGGGGTACTGCTCAGGCTTCCAATATGTACCATCAACATTGAGTTTCCTCTCAAAGGCAATACCCTCTTTCCTAGGGTTCCTGTTGAGGATTTGCTTTTTAAGCACATCACAAAGAGTCTGATGCCCTTTGAGGCTTTTGTACATGCCTGTCATGTACAATTCCTTCAGCCCTGCATCGTCAGTGATACTAGCAATGTCCTCAGATGAGGAATTAGTGATAGCAGAGGCATGTGAAGAATTTGAAACATGAGCAGCATTTGAACATTCAGGTGAAGAATTAGCAGATTCACGTTCAATGCATTTCAAACATGGAGGAACAAATTCTTCCTGAGAAGTGCTGATTTGTTGAGCAAGTAATGAATCGCGCTACTTCTGAAGATCTTCGTAACTCACTCTTCGCTTCTCAAGATCTTGCTTTATTTGAAGAAATTCATAAGAAAGCTTCTCATGGTCGGATAAGAGAGTGTTATGATGACTTTGAAGATTGTCAAACCTAGTCTGAAATCTCTGAAGATTTTCAGTCAAGGCCTTAGTGCGATCCATTTCTTCACCCAACATATCATCACTTTTGTCTTGCATGTTTTGAACCTTTTCTAAAGCCCTTTGTTGTTTTACAGCAATCTTAGCAAGTTTAGAATAGCTGGGCTTAAGGTTTTCATCAGATTCATTCTCACTTGATTCAGATGAGGTATATTTGAGTACCTTGGCACCCTTTGCCATGAAGCAATAGGTGGGAGCGTAGTCATCATCCCCTTCATCAGCCTTGTTGGTGAGGTCATTTTCTTCAGTGTTGAAGATAGACTTGCTGACGAATGCAGTAGCGAGAGCTAGGCTCGCCACTCCGGATTCGGACTCCTCAGATGACTCCTCTTCCTCATTTTCTTCAGATTCAGCCTTAGAGTCCATTTCCTTGCCAATGAATGCCCTGGCCTTCTTGGAGCTGCTCTTCTTGTGATATGAAGGCTTTGAGGATTTTGATGATGAAGATTTTGTGGATTTCTTCTTTTTCTTCGCATCATCAGAACTGTAATCCTTGTATTTCTTCTTCTTTGATTCTTTTTCCCACTGAGGACAATCTTGAATGTAATGTCCAGGTTTCTTGCATTTGTGACAGAGCCTCCTCTTGTAGTCACTGGACGAGGAATCATTGCTCCTTGAGGGTCTTCCAAGGCGACCACGTCCTGAGAACTTTTGGAACTTCTTCACGAGCAGAGCCAGATCATGGCTTAGTTCTTCAGGATCACCAAGGCTGCTACCAGAGTCTTCATCTTCGGACTCAGATACTGCCTTGGCCTTCACTGCACGTGATCTGCCATAGCCTTAACCATAGAGATCTCTTTTTTCAGCAAGTTGGAACTCATGAGTATTTAGCCTCTCGAGAATATCAGCGGGATCAAGTGACTTGTAATCAGCACGTTCTTGTATCATCAATGCCAGAGTGTCAAATGAGGAATCAAGCGATCTCAGCAATTTCTTCACCACCTCATGGTCGGTGATGTCAGTGGCACCAAGTGCTTGAAGCTCATTTGAGATGTCAGTTAGGCGATCGAAGGTTTGTTGAACATTTTCATTGTTGAGTCTTTTGAAGCGATTGAAGAGATTGCGAAGAACATCAACTCGAGAGTCACGCTGTGTTGAGACTCCTTCATTCCCTTTGGACAACCTGTCCCAGATAAGCTTCGCTGTCTCCAAAGCACTCACTCTGCCATACTGTCCTTTGCTCAGATGGCCACATATGATATTCTTCGCTTGAGAGTTGAGTTGCTTGAATCTCTTCACATCTGCAACACTCAGAGAAGGTGTGACTGAGGGAACACCATTTTCCACAACATACCAGAGATTGTTATCAATTGCCTCAAGATGCATTCGCATCTTATTCTTCCAGTAGGGGTAGTCTGTCCCATCGAAGGTAGGACACCCCACAGAGACCTTGATCATACCTCCGGTCGACATAACTGAAACTCCAGGAGGTTAAACCAATATCATACAGAACAAGGGAGTACCTTTCTCTGATACCAATTGAAAGTGCGTTATATCGACTAGAGGGGGTGAATAGGCGATTTTTATGAAATTCTTCACTGAGGAATTTGCCGGTGAGGAAATTCCTTAATGAAGAACTACTAGCAGCGGAATAAGTACTCAAAAGTAAACATAACAGAATACTAGCATGGTCATCATGATGAAATGAAGACAGGCACAGAGTACAGGTAGCGTGAGCACAGGATAACACAAGATGAAGACAAACAGACTGAAGAAATTGAACTGAGGAAATTGAGAAAGTCTTCAGTCAAAGTCTTCAAGCACAGCTATGAACAAACTCACAACACAGTTATGAGGAAATGAAAGTGTTGAGGAAATAGAACTAGTAATCTTGGTGAAGACAATGATTTGGTAGACCAGTTCCAACTGTTGTCTCAGTTGTATGTCTGGTTGGAGCGGCTGAGTATTTAAACTCGAGGACACACAGTCCTGGACATCCAGTCCTGAGCGCGCAGCTCAGGACACCAAGTCCTCACTGTATTCTCCTTGAACTAAGGTCACACAGACCTCACCCAATCACTCATGGTAAGTCTTCAAGCGACTTCCAAACCTTCACAAACTTGGTCACTGGGCGATCCACAATTCCTCTTGGATGCTCTAGAACATGACGCCTAACTGTCTGGAAGAAGCACAGTCTTCAAAGGTAACAAGCGTCGGATCCACGCAGGATCAATCTCTTCAGTGATGCCCAATCACTTGGGCTTTGTAGGTGTTCGGGTTTGGGTTTTTAGTTTTTCCTCACTTGATGATTTTCGCTCAAAGTCCTCGGAGGATGGGTTGCTCTCAAATGACAAGTGTCAGTTTCTCTCGGAGCAGCCAACCAGCTAGTGGTTGTAGGGGGCGGCTATTTATAGCCTAGGGAGCAGCCCAACATGATAAGACATAAATGCCCTTCAACGATATGACTGTTAGGTGACTAGATATTTTGGGATAGCTGGCGCATAGCACAACAACGGTCGGAATTTTGAGTAGCAAAATCCTTAGGGCTATCATGTTCCTCACTGTGTAGGCAATCCGCACTGGCGAATTCCTAACTCCTCAGTCAGAACAAATTCCTCACAGACCAGAAGAACTTCATCTCTGTCACTGAAGACATTTACTGAACTGTATGAGATTTCCAATGGCTTCACTCGAAGGGATTGGTAGGTGTAGGATTTTGAGTTGAGCATCACATGGAAATTTTTCCTTAGTATTTCCTCGACCCCCTTTAATATTACGGTGTTTCCTATGACTGAAGAAAGAGAAAATGAAACTACGAAAACAAAAGTCTTCATGCTTCATGTTCCTCGAATGAATACCAAGTCTTCAAGGTCACACCAATTTCTTCACTTTCAAAGTCTTCAGAAAGTCTTCAGAATACCAAAGTCTTCAGTCGAAGAACTTCATTTTTAGGGGTCGACTTTCTCTGTAAATATCAAATTCCTCATAGACTTATAGACCTGTGTACACTCACAAATGCATTAGTCCCTTAACCTATAAGTCTTCAATACACCAAAATCACTAAGGGGCACTAGATGCACTTACAGTATATCTACTTGATGAAACACAAGTCTGAAATATTTGAAAAAGTTCAAAGAATTTTAGACTGAAGTGGAGAATCATCATAACAAAGAAAATAAAAATTTCAACGATCCGATCGCGGAGGCAAATATTTGAGTTACAAGTTTGGCCTTCATCTAAAACAATGTGGAATAGTTTCACAACTCACGCCACCTGGAACACCACAACGTAATGGTGTGTCCGAACGTCGTAACCGTACTTTATTAGATAATGGTGCGATCTATGATGTCTCTTACCGATTTACCACTATCGTTTTTGGGTTATGCATTAGAAAAACTGCATTCACGTTAAATAGGGCACCGTATAAATCCGTTGAGAAGACACCGTATGAACTATGGTTTGGCAAGAAACCAAAGATGTTGTTTCTTAAAGTTTGGGGTTGCGATGCTTATGTGAAAAGGTTTCAAACTGATAAGCTCGAACCCAAATCGGAGATGTGAGTCTTCATAGGATACCCAAAAGAAGCTGTTGGGTACACCTTCTATCACAGATCTGAAGGCAATTTTGTTGCTAAGAATGGATCCTTTCTAGAGACGGAGTTTCTCTTGAAAGAAGTGAGTGGGAGGAAAGTAGAACTTGATGAGGTAATTGTACCTTCTCTGAAATTGGAAAGTAGCTCATCTCAGAAATTAGTTCCAGTGATGCCTACACTAACTAGAGAGGAAGCTCATGATAGTGATCATGAAACTTCAGATCAAGTTACTATCGAACCTCGTAGGTCAACCAGAGAATGTTCCGCACCAAAGTGGTATGGTAATCCTTTCTAGAAGTCTTGTTACTAGACCATGACAAACCTACAAACTATGAGGAAGCGATGATGAGCCTAGATTCTGATAAATGGCTTGAGGCCATGAAATCTAAGATAGTATCAATGTATGAGAACAAAGTGTGGACTTTGGTGGACTTGCCCGATGATCGGTAAGCCATTGAAAATAAATGAATCTTCAAGAGGAAGATATACGCTGATGATAGTGATACTATCTACAAAGCTTGACTTGTCGCAAAAATGTTTTCGACAAGTTCAAGGTGTTGACTACGATGAGATTTTCTCACTCGTAGTGATGCTTAAGTCTGTCTGAAAAATGTTAGCAATTGCCACATTTTATGAAATCTGGCAAATGGATGTCAAAACTGCATTCCTTAATGGATTTCTTAAATAAGAGTTGTATATGATGCAACCAGAAGGTTTTGTCGATCCTAAAAGTGCTAACAAAGTGTGCAAGCTCCATCGATCCATCTATGGACGGGTGCAAGCATCTCAGAGTTGGAATATACGCTTTGATAAGGTGATCAAAGCATATGGTTTTATACAGACTTATGGTGAAGCCTATATTTACAAGAAAGTGAGTGGGAGCTCTGTAGCATTTCTAATATTATATGTGGATGACATATTGTTGATTGGAAATAATATATAATTTCTAGATAGCATAAAAGGATACTTGAATAAGAATTTCAATGAAAGACCTCAGTGAATGTACTTGTATATTGGGCATCAAGATCTCTAGGGATTGACTGAGACGCTTAATAGGACTTTCACAAAGCACATACCTTGAATAAGAAGTTCAAAATGGATTAGTCAAAGAAAGGGTTCTTGCCTGTGTTGCAAGGTGTGAAGTTGAGTAAGACTCAAAGCCTGGCCACGATAGAAGATAGAGAGAGAATGAGAGTCATTCCCTATGCCTCAACCATAGGTTCTATAAAGTATGCCATGCTGTGTACCAGACCTATTATATACCTTGCCATAAGTTTGTCTAGAGAGTACAATAGTGATCTAGGAGTAGATCACTGGACAGCGGTCAAAATTATCCTTAGAGGACTAAGGAAATATTTCTCGGTTATGGAGGTGATAAAGAGTTCGTCGTAAAGAGTTACATCGATGCAAGCTTTGACACCAATCTAGATGACTCTGAGTCTCAATCTGGATACATATTGAAAGTGGGAGCATTTAGCTAGAGTAGCTTCATGTAGAGCATTGTAGACAAAGAAATTTGCAAAATACATATGGATCTGAATGTGGCAGACCCATTGACTAAACCTCTCTCACAAGCAAAACATGATCACACCTTAGTACTCTTTGGGTGTTAATCACATGGCGATGTGAACTAGATTACTGACTCTAGTAAATCCTTTGGGTGTTGGTCACATGGCGATGTGAACTAAGGGTGTTAATCACATGGTGATGTGAACTATTGGTGTTAAATCACATGGCGATGTGAACTAGATTATTGACTCTAGTGCTAGTGGGAGACTGAAGGAAATATGCCCTAGAGGCAATAATAAAGTTGTTATTTCATATTTCATTATATCATGATAAATGTTTATTATTCATGCTAGAACTGTATTAATCGGAAACTTGATACATGTGTGGATACATAGACAAAACGCCGTGTCCCTAGTAAGCCTCTACTAGACTAGCTCGTTAATCAAAGATTGTGAAGTATCCTAACCATAGACATGTGTTGTCATTTGATGAACGGGATCACATCATTAGGACAATGATGTGATGGACAAGACCCATCCGTTAGCTTAGCATGTTGATCGTTCACTTTTATTGCTATTGCTTTCTTCATGTCATATACATATTCCTTTGACTATGAGATTATGCAACTCCCGGATACGAGAGGAATAAATTGTGTGCTATCAAACGTCACAACATAACTGGGTGATTATAAATATGCTCTACAGGTATCTCCGAAGGTGTTTGTTGGGTTGGCATAGATCACGATTAGGATTTGTCACTCTGTGTATCGGAGAGGTATCTCTAGGCCCTCTCGGTAATGCACATCACTATAAGCCTTGCAAGCAATGTGACTAATGAGTTAGTTACATGATGGTGCATTACGAAATGAGTAAAGAGACTTTCCGATAACAAGATTGAACCAGGTATGAGGATACCGACGATCGAATCTCGAGCAAGTAACATACCGATGACAAAGGGAATGACGTATGCTGTTATTGCGGTTTGAACGATAAAGATCTTTGTAGAATATGTAGGAACCAATATGAACATTCGGGTTCTGATGTTGGTTATTGAGCGGAGAGGTGTCTCGGTCATGTCTACATTGTTCTCGAACCCGTAGGGCCTGCACGCTTAACGTTTGATGACGATTTTCTATTATATGAGTTATGTGATTTGGTGACCGAATATTGTTTGGAGTCCCAGATGAGATCACAAACATGACGAGGAGCCTTGAAATGGTCGACAGGTAATGATTCATATATTGGACGATGATATTCGGACACTGGAAGTGTTCCAGGGGTACCGGGTGCATATCGGGTCACAGAAAGGGGTTCCGGGCATCCCCCCGGCAACTACATGGGCCTTAATGGGCCAAGAGGGGACAGACCAGCCCCTAAGGGGCTGGTATGCCCCTCCCATATGGGCTGGCCAAATTGGAGTAGAAAAGGGGAAGGAGGAAAGGAAAAAGGGAATAGGATTCCCCTTCCCCCTCTTCCCTTCCTACTCCGAACAGGAATAGGAAAGGGGGGAGGCCAAATTGGGAGGCGCCCAAGTAGGATTCCTCCTACTTGGGGCACCCCCTTGGCTACCTCTCCTCCCCTCCAACCTATATATATGAAGGGGGGCACCGCTGGAACACACACCAACAATTGTTAGTCGTGTGTGGTGCCGCCTCCACAGTTTACGCCTCCGGTCATATCTTCATAGTGCTTAGGCAAAGCACTGCGTGGATCACTTCACCATCACCGTCACCATGTTGTCGTGCTGACTGAACTCTCCCTCGACACTTTGCTGGATCAAGAGTTCGAGGGACGTCATCTAGCTGAACGTGTGCAGAACTGGGAGGCGTCGTATGTTCGGTACTTGATCGGTTGAATCGAGAAGATGTTCGACTACATCAACCGCGTTAAACTAACGCTTCCGCTTTCGTTCTATGAGGGTACGTGGACACACTCTCCCCCTCTCATTGCTATGCATCTCCTAGATAGGTCTTGCATGATCGTAAGATTTTTTTGAAATTGCATGCTACGTTCACCAACACAACATCTCATAGACCACGGACATGTGCCTGAAAGTTTGAGTTCTTGTGCTGTACCGGTCATTCTTGTACCAAAAGGAGATAGTACCTTTCGCATGTGTTCCGATTGTAGACCCATCAATGCTATCACCATTCTCTATAGGCATCCCATTCCACGCCTTGATGATATGCTAGATGAGCTTAGCGGTGCCACTAATTTCTCAAAAATTGATCTTAAAAGTGGTTACTATCAAATCCGCATACAAGAGGGTGATGAATGGAAAACCTCTTTCAAAAGAAAGTTTTGTTTGTATGAGTGGTTAGTTATGCCTATGCTTTTATCATAAGCACCCGATACTTTCATGCGTACTATGCATTATGTGCGTCGTCCTTACATTGGTGTGTTTGTTGTGGTCTACTTTGACGACATTCTTTTGTTTAGCAAATCCCTCAAAGAGAATGTAGATCATCTTAGGGCCGTTTTGCGAACGCCTAGAAAAGAACGTCTCTACGCTAATATGGAGAAATGCACTTTTGGTGTTGACAAGATTGTTTTCTTGGGCTTTGTTGTGTCTTCCCAGGTTGTGCATCTTGATGAGTCCAAAATCGAAGCAATTAAAACTTGGCCCCAACCCACTAATTTGCAACAAGTGCATAGTTTCCTTGGTCTAGCGGGTTTTTATCATCGCTTTGTGAATGACTTTAGCACTATTGCCACATCGTTGCATGCTTTAGTAAGAAAAATGCACCTTTTGTTTGGGGGCCATCTCAATCTACCGCATTTGATGAGCTCAAATCTTTGCTTACAGATGCCCCAATTCTTGCATTACCCGATTTCACTAAAACTTTTGAGGTTCATTGTGATGCTAGCGGTCATGGAATTGGTGGAGTCTTGATGCAAGAAAAGCAACCCATTGTATATTTTAGTGAAGAACTTTATGGTCCTCAACTTAACTATACTATATATGACAAAGAATTGTATGCTTTAGTGCGAGCATTGCATGTTTGGGAACATTATCTTCACCCACATGAATTTGTCATACATACCGATTATGAGACTCTAAAGTACCTTAAAGGTCAAACTAAGTTGAATAAATGGCATGCTAAATGGAGTGAATCTATTGAGTCTTTTCCTTATGTGATCAAGTACATCAAAGGCAAAGAAAATGTTGTGGCAGATGCTCTTTCCCGCATATGCATGCTTGTTACTACACTTGAGTTAAATGTGATTGGCTTTGAGCATATTAAAGATCTTTATGCGAATGATCGTTCTTTTGCACTTCCTTATGCTAAATTTCTTACTCACACTTGTTGGGATCACTTTTATCTCAAAGATGGCTACCTTATGCGTGCTAACAAACTTTGTACACACGAGTCTTCTCTTCATTTGTTGCTCTTGCAACAGGCTCACGGGGTGGACTCATGGGACATTTCAGACGCGACAAGACCTTCGCCACGCTCTCGTTCAAGTACTTTTGGCCAAAGATGTTCTGCGACGTGGCTCACTTCACTAACAAATGCTCTACATGCCACAAAGCTAAGTCCAAAGCCCAATCTCATGGTTTACATATGCCACGTCCAATTCCATGTCAACCATGGGAGGATATTAGTATGGATTTCGTGCTTGGTTTGCCTAGAACTCGAAATGGAAAGGATTCTGTCTTTGTTGTTGTGGACCGATTCTCAAAAATGGCACATTTCATACCATGCAACAAGATAGACGATGCTTCACATGTTGCTAATCTTTTTTGTAGGGAAATCTTGAGGTTGCATGGAGTACCAAGGATGATTGTGTCAGACCGTGACGTCAAGTTCTTAAGCTACTTTTGGAAGACCATATGCACCAAGCTCGGCATCAAGCTTCTATTCTCAACGGCCTACACTACAAAAAAAGACACATCCGTGATTTTGGGCCAAACGATTTTTTTTGTCATGCTTATGACACTTCTATGATGATAATTGTGACAAAACCCGGTATTGGTGGGCTCCTACTTCTATGACAAAAAATCATGACAGAAAATGGGCTTTTCATCCTGGGCGGGCCGGAGACGCAGCTGCATGACATTCTTTGGGCCGTCCATGACAGAAAAAACCGTGGTAGAAGCGAGGGCGAGGAAAATATCGGGGGAGTTCCCGGTTACGGTGGGTGGTCGGGGGCTGAGCGATGCGCGTTTCTCTCGTACCTACGCGTGTGTGTGTGAGGCGTTGGGCTCTAACCGAACCCGAGCGATTGCACTAGCTACGTTACTGAACCCGAGCGATCGATCCCTTACTGTTAACTGAACCCGAGTGATTCCTTTGCTACTGCTGCTAACTGAAGCCAATCAAACCTTGCTGCCTCCTTCCTTGCATGAACAAGGATCGTTGTTGGGGGGGGGGGGGTTGGATGAACAATTCCCGGTGAGGGGTTGGATGAACATGACCCCATGATAGTAGAGGCCGTTGCCGCTAGATGAACAGGACCACGATCGAGCCGGTTGGGGGGTGGATGAATAGGACCCCGTGGAGGGCTGTATGAACAGGACGACCCCGTGGAGGGCTGGTTGAATAGTAGCCGGTGGAGGGCTGGATGAACAGTGGCCCATGGAGGGGTGTTTGAACAGGATCCCGTGGAGAGGGCTGGTTGAACAGTAGCCGGTGGAGGAGCGATGGAGGCTGGATGAACATGAGCCCGTGGATGAACAGTGGCTGGTGGAGGCAGGAGGGGAGATGCCGTGGATGAACAGTCGCAGGTGGAGGCTGGAGGAGGTCGACGATGGATGGACAGTAGCCTGTGGAGGCAGTCGACGGTGGAGATGAACAGTATCCCGTGGTGTCCCATTTTGCAGTACGCCACACCCCTCCCGATGAACAGGACCCCCATTTCGACCGTAGTGCTCCAACACAAGTCTGTTTCCTCCGTTTTGCGGTATGCCACACCCTCTCGATCAACACGTCCCCGTTTTGACCGCAGGAGGTCCAAGAGAAGTCTGTTTCCTCCGTTTTGCGGTACGCCAGACCCCTCCCGATGAACATGATCTCGCTTCGACCGTTGCCGGTCGAACACAAGACCGTTTCCTCTGTTCTGCGGTACGCCAGGCCTCGTTTCCATCGGCTGTTCCGTCCAAGGCGGTTGGCTCCTGATGAACAGCACGCGTTCCGTTGCATCTCGATGAACACGACGCATTCCGTTGCCTCCCCATGAACACGACGACGATGCAGTTTCTCCGTTCCAACCCAGCCATGTACACGAGCCCTAACTATACGTATGCGCGAGTAGGCGTTCAAGACCTCGCCCATATGTACGTATGTGGCCGTATTTACTTTCTTGCACCCTAGCCGTTGTACATATGTGTACATGCTACATGTGCGCCTCTACTACGACACGTGCCCTTCCTTACACGACCACGGTTCATCACTGTAGCCTACAGACAGACCAATCGTATGTGCGTACATGTTCGTGACCAGAATGACAACGCTATGTACGCTTCGACCAGGTGAGTCCTGACTGTCAGGCACTTCCTTCCATGCGAAGATGTAGCTGGTGGGTCCCAGCAGTCAGGGGGAAATGTTTTTTCATGAAATACAGTGGCCTGTCCGGTGGGTCCCTACTATCAGGTGGAGGAATAATTATTTTGCGCGTAATAAGGAGGCACTTCCTTGCTGCTGCCGTGGACCCAGCTGTCAGCCTCTCCATTCACAGTACTCTTCCGATGGAAGTCGTTTCTTACCATGTTGACCACGCCGCGCCGAGAGAACTAGGGCGGTGGATGACGGCGAGGCCTAGGAAGGGGATGACGCGAAGCCGGGGGAGACACGACAGTGGAAGCCCATGCGGAGAGGAGTACGAGGGTTCACTCGTTCAGCTATGGTGTGAGGCTGCCGTCGCTGCAGAATAACAGGGGATGTGGGTAAGTGAGGGATGGCCTGGCCAGCGGTGGGAGTAGTAGGGGGCGGTGAGGCCTCCGCGATAGCACATCCGGCCATGGGAGGCAGGAGAAAGAGGCACGACTGGCGCTGCTTTGGGCGGCTGGAGCAAGAACACCAGAGGTTGAAGAAGCACTACGGCCGTTGGATGGACATCATACGGTCACTGGAGCTAGAGTCATTCATATTGACTAAGTTGACAAAACCCTCCGTCCGCGTCAACTTAGTAGGCCCACAAGTCAGCCTCCCATATGGTGGGTCCCACCTAGCAGCGGGAGTATTCATGTTTTTGTGCGCAATAAGGAAGGACTTCCTTGCGTGCGAAGATATAGCTGGTGGGTCCGAGCTGTTAGCGGTGGGAATGTTTTTTCATGAAATATAGAGGCTCTTTCGGTTGGTCCAAGATGTCAGGTGGAGGAATCATTATTTTGCGCATAATAAGGAGGCATTTTCTTGTGAGCGGTCATGGACCCAGCTGTCAGCCTCTACACGTACAGTCCACGTCCGATGGATGTCGTTTGTTGACCACGTTGACCACGGCACGCCAAGAGCACCAGGGCGATGGACGATGACGAGGCCTAGGAAGGGGACGATGCTGAGCCAGGGAAGACGCGACAGTGGATGCCCACGCCGAGGGAGTACGTGGGTTGAGTGCTTCGGCTGCGGTGTGAAGCTGCCATCGTGGGAGAATAACAGGAGGTGTGGGTGAGTATAGAGCGATGGCATGGCCAGCGGTGGCAGCACAGCCGAACATGTGAGGCAGGAGCAGGCGGCATGGCCGACGCTTGTTTGGGCGACTGGAGCAAGAAGACCAGAGGGTGAAGAAGCAATACGACCATTGGCTAGACATCGTACGGTCACTGGAGCTAGAATCATTCATATTGACTAAGTTCACAAAGCCCTCCATCCCCGTCATCTTAGTAGGCCCACAAGTCAGCCTCCCACTATGGTGGGTCCCAGCTAGCAGGGGGAGTATTCATTTTTCTTTGCGTAATAATGAGGCACTTCCTTGCATGCGAAGATATAGCTGGTGGGTCCGACTTCTCAGCGGGGGGAACATTTTTTCGCGAAATGCAGAGGCCCTTCCGGTGGGTCCCAGCTGTCAGCCTCTCCTCATATAGTCCACTTCAGATGCATGTCGTTCGTTGACCATGTTGACCACGCCGCACCGAGAGCACCAGGGCGGTAGATGATGGTGAGGCCTAGGAAGGGAACGACATGGAGCCAGGGAAGACTCGGCAGTTGTTTCCCACACAGAGGGGAGTACGAGGGTTTACTAGTTCCTCTACCGTCACCGGAGAATAATAGCAGGTGTGGGTGAGTAGAGGGATGAATAGGCCAGCGATGGGAGTACGGTAGGGCGGTGAGGCCTGCTCGGCAGCACAGCCGGCCCCGGGGGGAGGGAGCAAGCAGTCCCGCCGGCGCTTGTTTGAGCCGCTGGAGCAGGAAGAGCAGAGATTGAAGAAGCACGAAGGCCGTTGGATGGACATCCAACAGTCACTTCTTGTGCGTAAACCTTTTTTTAGGAAAGCCTCAAATCTGTGGAAAATAGCATACATCCCATCTTCCATTATTTCTAATAATTTACAGCCCATTTGCTAATTCTTAAGGTTTTTTTGGAGCCCATATTCTCTTTGTTAGCATTACAACCCATATTGTGGCCACGGTTAAAAAATTATACGAAATTTTGCATATTTCGGTGTGATACGAGCCGTTTTTAATCCTGAAATTTCGAATCACATTCAAACTGATTTTAAAAATAAATGTATATCAATATAAAATCCAACAAATTGTCCACGCATAAAAATCAATGCAATTTAAAATCTAGAAATGAAAAAAAATAATTTTAAAACTAATTGCCGGTTTGATGTGTTTTAAAAATGTACAACCCATTTCTCATTACTGATAGGCCATTTTCTTGGCCAACCGAATGAAGCTATCCTCGTCTTGAAAGATTTGCAGCCCAACAGGCCTGACAAAGCGACTTACTTGACAAATCACGAAAAAACTGGGCTAGCCATTTTCAGAAAGAAAAAAAACTACTGGGCTGGTCTGTGGTAAACATAAAAGAAAAGGCTGTCTAGACAGGCCAGAGTGCCCCGCACAGCCCAGTTGACACCCTGCTTCCGTCTCAAAAACAAATTAGATAAATGCCACTCCAATTATGGCAATTCATAAAAATGCCACTGCAATTTCCAAACTTTGAATAATGCCACTGCAATTTTTGCAAACTTTGAAAAACGCCACTGCAATTTTTGCAAACTTTGAAAAATGCCACTCCAGACTTCGAAAAATGCCACTGGAAATGGCATGAAATGACATTTTTCAAAGTTTGGAAATTGCAGCGGCATTTCTCGGAATCACCCGATTTGGAGTGGCATTTATCAAATTAACCCAAAACAAAAATAACTGGGCGAGCTACTGGGTCCCTGGTGTCATCCGCTTGTTGTGCAATTCTCTTGTTTATTGACTACGTTGACAATGGCATGGGACCCAGATGTCAGAAATCCATTAGGAGGAGCCATTTTTTATTGGCTTGAAATAGGGAGGCACTTGCTTGCGTACTTCCATGACCTTGGTGGGTTCCTGCTGTCATCCTCTCCATGTACAATCATCTCCTGATTGTGTACGCATCAACCTGGTAAGCTCACAAGTCAGCCTCTAAACCCATGGCAGACAAATACAACCCATTAAAAAATAACAGCCCATTCCATACGTTCAAACGGAAAGTTCAACATTCAGAGCAAAGTAATAGGTCTGATCCAGATATAGAGTACCGAACTTCCACGTTAACAACCATCATAGCCAAGTTAACTATCTACTCCCACTAATACTATAGTAGTGTACAACTACTAACTTACTCTTAGCTACCAGGCGTCAAGTCTGGTAAGCTATCTCAAAAAAAACTAACTTACTCTTAGCTAACTAGACGATGCCGGCCGCCATCTGCGGTACACGCTAAACACCGGCACCGACGTCCTCTCCCTCGCCTCGGACTTGCCGGAGGTGCGATAGGGCGCGTTGCTCGCATGCATTGGCCCTTTCCATGCCGGCATCGTCCACCGAAGCTTCAGCTTCTAAGCGGGAAACCCACTTGACGAGCTGGTAGTATAATTCTGCGTCGCGAATGCGTGCGTGCCCGACAGCCTCCAGGGCTATTTGCCGGGCTCCGTCCTCCACGTTGTCAGCCCAGTTGCAGGCGCTATGCTCATGACTCAGAGCGTTGGTGCGTTGCTGCTCCATGTCCTGCTGGCGGCGCCAATCGGTGATACGCTGCTCCTTCGCCGGGCGGTCGCGCTCCAACAACTCCTCATACTCCGCATTGCCATCTAAAGACCGATAGAATGCCTCCTCCCTCCGTGTGCCTTCCAGTGAAAAACCGAACACTAGTTCCGGCTGTGACCGCCTCCAACATCACCTATCGCGGACGGGCGGGGGCATGGTGGACATGGCAAGAGAGAGGATAAGTGGCGAGCGACGTCAGGCTAGTGGGGGCTTATGAGGATATGCCGATTTGGGTGATGGTGCCATTGGAGAAGGCCGGGAAATAGTACTTATAGGCAGAAGGTAGGCGAACCAGTGTGTTGCAGGAAACGCGACGGTCATCGCGGTCATCGGAATTCAATGCATAAGCAGGCATGGCTTAGCGCGCCAGCTTACCGTGGAAAACTAGAAAAACTAAAATTATGACTGTGCCGTCCCATCCCGTCAGTGGTGCGTCCCGTCCGTGCTGGGTCGCACGCCGGCATGATGGTTAAACGAGTGTACTCGAATCATCCATATGAGTTACTCCCTCCTTGTCAAAAATGATTCCACCACTCATCATCTACCTTGGTTGGTGAGATTTTTGAATTAAGCCCTGCAAACCGAAAAGGAGGTAGTACGTGCGTGATCCGCTATTTTTTCGTGTAGGATCGAGTAGGTCGTTTTTTGATTTGAGCCCCGCAAACCGGAAAGGAGGTAGTACGTGTGTGATCCGCTATTTATCTGTGTAGGATCGAGTAGGTTGGATAGTGTACGTGTAGGTCGGATGGTGTATGTGTAGGACCACATTAGCTGATGACCGTTCACTAGGAGATAAGACATTTGCGAATGTTTTTGCTGGCAGTTTATTCAGATTCGCATGGCATTTTCTTCAGAGCAGCTTGTCAGGTTCTTCAGAGGTAGGCATTTTTATTCAAAAAACTGCCACTTCGGATCTTGCGTCGCAACTAAAACTGCCAGGAGTGCATTAGTAGGCTAGCTAGTGATCGATCAGTAAGTTCTAAACACTGAGCGAACAGAAATAAGGAATAATTAGTAACTTGTAAACACCGAGAACACAAAAATATGGATCATGCTGTGCACAGCAGTAAGAGACGATCCGTTCGAAATGTTCACACGAGACTCACAGGCCTGGCATTGTAATATGTTCACATTAGTAGCCCAAATTAAAAACCAACTAGTATGATTCCCATACATAAGATCAACATGTTAATGCGTCTCAATGATTCTCAGATCATATACAAACATGTAGCTCAAAAAGAAAGATATAGAAAAAACATATGTTCTTCCTACTAACATGGATGCTTCTCTTTGCAAAATTCAGTATAGAGTGAAAGACAATTTTTTTTGTGAAGTCTACAATTCCTCTTGCAAACGTAAGTGGTTTCTCCAACAGCTGGAATCATGAGAATGAACCATACATGATGGAGGAACATCCACTGCAATATGATTTGGTCTTCTCTCGATCACACGACGAGACTATTTTCAGAGTACAAAGTTTAACTTAGGCAAAATGATGCCCATTGTATAATCAGACCAAAGCAATGAAGCACCTAGTGTTGGCCAATAAATAGTACAATACTACTTTTCTGCAGTCCATGAAGTGACTATCCAATCTTTCTGTGTCTATTTTCAAATGGCACTGCACTATACTATTCTCTTGTGCTGTTCAAACCAAATTGTGGTCACTTTGTTTGTTTGCCAAATAGGAATGGGCAGACATCTCTGTCTGCACAAATATCAAGAATCTAGTAAACATATACCCCACCTTGTATTTTCATTTTAAACATGTCTCTTCCGCTTAGCATCTGTCATGTTTTGCACTGGACAATTTGATACAGTCATGTTTTGCCCTAGAAAATTTCATACTGAATTGATTTGCTGGTTCAGCGCAAAAATATAGCTCCTATTGTTCATCAGACCAAGGATATCTGGAAGTGCAACTATCCCTGGGTGGTTTTGGTAATTACTAACAACACATAGCTCATTGAACTAATGCTATTTCAAGATGATCATTCTAGAAAGTTCAATGATTGGCAGGCCATGGATAAGGAATGTGGACCCCTCAAAATGCTAAGGACACATATTGGCTCAAGCTCAAGACTCCAAATTTTCATTTTAGTGATCCAAGATCACATTGAGAACATAGGAAAAGTCAATACTATTAAAACGGGTTGAGGTGTTGCTTAATGGCTTGCTTGCTCAAAATGCTTAGTGATATGCTCCAAAAGCCCTCAACCACTTTCTCATATCCACATATGTCTGAAACCAAAAGTCAAACTCGGCCCTACCGATTTGATCTATCCGACGCCACCGAGCTCACTTGACACAGCCACTGCCAAAAACCCAAGTCACTTTGGTCTCATCGATAGGGATCTTGGTAACGTCTCAGTCCAACCAAGATGAGTGATCGGTCCCACCGAGTTTGCAATGCAAACTCTCTGTTTCCCTTTTGTAACATTTTGGTCGAACCGAAATGTAACACCCCGGGCACACCCGCCGGTGGTCGTTACTCCTAGCGGGATCTAGACTAGCCCCACAGATCAATACTAGTCTTTTCTACGCCAGCTGGCGAAAGGGGGATGTGCTGCAAGGCGATTAAGTTGGGTAACGCCAGGGTTTTCCCAGTCACGACGTTGTAAAACGACGGCCAGTGAATTGTAATACGACTCACTATAGGGCGAATTCCTTATTGATATGAGTAGTCTATCATCCCTAATAAGCCAGGCCATCACATACACCTCCACTCAGAGGAACCGACGTCCTCGTCGGGCCACAGGATCGTTCTCTCTTGGCACAAACGTCTGTGTATCCAGTCCGGTACATGTGCCATGTCGTGTGCCACGACGGGTCACAAACGTCATGAAGAACATGACCACGCACCTGTCCACAAATATTCGTGTAACCGCGAGGGCAGGCTCTGATAGCAACTTGTAACGCCCCGGACACACCCGCTAGTGGTCGTTACTCCTAGCGGGATCTAGACTAGCCCCACAGATCAATACTAGTCTTTTCTGCGCACTTTGTCCTCACTCATGCGCACCTGGGAGCAACTTCCCGGTCGGTCACCCATCCTGACACTACATCAAGCCGAGCATGCTTAACTTTGGAGTTTTGTCTGAATGGGCTCCCGGAAAAGAAGGAATTCCTTATTGGTATGAGTAGTCTATCATCCCTAATAAGCGAGGCCATCAAATATTGTGACGCCCCGAGACCGATCTGCCAGGTGTCTCCCAGTTATTCGCTATTGTTGCCTTGTCATTTGTTTGCGTGTCATGCATTTCACATCATGTCATCATGTGCATCCCATTTGCATACGTGTTCATCTCACGCATCCGAGCTTTTTCCCCATTGTCCGTTTTGCAATCCGACACTCCTACGTCACCCGGCGGCCCCTTTTGTCTCTTTTCATGTGCGGGTGTTAAACTTTCTCGGAATGGACCAAGATTTTCCAAGCGGCCTTGGTACACCACCGGTAGACCGCCTATCAAGTTTCATGCCATTTGGAGTTCGTTTGATACTCCAACGGTTAACCAGGGAACTGTAAAGGCCTCGTGTGTGTTGCATCCCAACACCCCTCCAAAGTGGCCCAAAACCCATCCAAACCCCCTCCATCCTCTCGGTCGTTCGATCACGATCGCGTGGCCGAAAACCGCACCGCAATTGGACTCTTCTAGCTCCCTCTACCTATATATATGTGTGCCTCCCTGAAAATTCGCGATGCAAACCCTAGTCTCCTTCCTCTTCTTGCCGCCGGACACGTCCACCCCATGCCCGGACATGTCCGCCGCCTCCCGCACCCAACCGTAGCTTGCCACGTGTCCCGGCCGCTCCTCTCCACCGTGTCGGCCCACCGGGTCCATCGCGGGCCCTCCCGGCCCGGGCCACCGCCCGCCGCCGCCAACCGCGCCCGCGCCTCCTCCTTGCCGCGTTCGTCGCCTCGCCGGTCGACGCCGGTCACCTTCACCGGAGCTCCGCCGCCGGAGCACCTTGCGTGCCGCGCCGCGCCGCCGCTTCAACTGCCGACCCGCGTCGCCGCCGCCCTGCATCATTCGCCCGGCGCCGCCTCGCCTCCCTTCCGCCGTTCGCCTTGCCGGCCGCCGCCGCCGGCGAGTGCCACCACCTCCGCGTCGGCGAGCTCCGCCGCCTGGAAGCCCGTGGCCGTCCGCCCCGTCCGGATCCACCACGGGGTGGATCAGATCCACCCGCGCGGCACTCCAAAGGCCCTCGCCCTGCCTGGATCTCCTCGTCCCTCATGTCTCCGTCCCGAGTTTACTTTTCGCGGAGGTGAAAATTCCACTAAGTCCCCAGATCTGTGATATTTTCAGACCATGTTCATCGCATCATAACTCCGCATCCATTGCTCCGTTTTGCGCGTGCCATATATCAAAATGTTCATCATTATGTGCTCTTCATTTCATTCCATTGCACCATGCTTGTTTGAGTCCATCTTGATGCCCTAATTGTTGATGCAAGAGTGCTATAAAATGTTAGTTCCTGATTCTTATCAGTTTATGAGCATTTGTCATTTTTGCCATGATTATTGTGTGCCTCCTATGGGCATGAGCTCTACATGTGTTTTGGGCTATGCCATGCCATCTTTACAGGGGTGTATGCCATTAAATTTTGTGATCAATGTGGTGGCTAGAACAAGCATGCAAAGTAGCTCTCGTGATGTATGCCATGCCATCTTTTCCCTCCTGCTATTTTAGTGCCATGTATTCATGTTGCTACAAAGAGATCCATGCTTCTTTTGAGTATGTTTAGTAAGGATGATTTTGACATATGGTTGTGCTCTATCAATCAATGCCCTGTTTGCGTTTATGGAGTACCCTAGCATGACTCAATCTTGCTCTACTTTTGGTATAAAATGTTCCTGGCAGATTGTTTACGTGTTAATCAATTTTGCAAGGTTGTTGTAGTAGATCCATGCATGCTATGAACTTGTTCTTGCCATGGTTAGCCTTATGATCATGTCTTCTTGATGGTAGTATGCTTAGCTTGTGATGCAATGCCTTGTGTTGAGTGCATCGAGCTCACAAACATGCCTTCATAACTCTGTTTTTGCCATGTCCAGTTTTCTGCTAAGTCTGAATGTGTTAACGAAACTTGCTATGTTTTACATGGGTGCCATCATGTTTTATGTTCCCTTTTGGCTTATGATCATTAAGGGACTTTTGTTATATGCTTTGAGTAGTTTCATGTCATGCCTTGTATTGCTATGATCTGTTCCTGTAGCATGTTGTTATCTTGCTCTAAACATTGCTTCTTGATGTTAAATCCTGACATGTCGCTATTTTCACTGAGTCTGTGAACCTAATATCTTTTGCACTTTTGCCATGCTTGTTTGAACCTGCTCTTGTGTGATTTAGCTGTAGCTCAGTGTTCATCTTTTGTCATGCATCTGGAGTAGAGCCCAGCCATGTGCTTTGTTGCTATGTTGGAGCGCAGTAGCTTAGTTTCTTGTTGCATTCTAGATGGCATCGTGCTGTTAATCGCAGAATTGTGCCATTCTTGTTTTGCTTGCCATTTGCAAACCGTGCATCCGATTCCGGTGATCTTTATATCGATTTCGACCGAAATCAACCCATCTTTCCAGCGGCACTCTTGGTTTGCCAAGTTGAGGCCTGGTTCAATCTTTTCCTTCCGGAGCTCGCATATGCATTGCATATCACATCCCGCATATCATACCATGTTTGCATCATGTTGCTTGCGCATTGCACCGTGGTTGATTGTTGCTTCCTTGCTTGTGTTCTTGCCTTGGGTAGAGCTGGGAGATGAGTATGTGATCGAGGAACCCGTTGAGTACGCTTACGAGGATCAAGCTTTCGTCAACTCGGAGTACTTTGCAGGCAAGATGACCATACCCCTGAAATCACTTCTATCTTTGCTTGTTAGTTGCTCGCTCTTTTGCTATGCCGTGATACCTACCACGTGCTATATCATGCCTCCCATATTGCCATGTCAAGCCTCTAACCCACCTTTCCTAGCAAACCATTGTTTGGCTATGTTACCGCTTTGCCGAGCCCCTCTTATAGCGTTGCTAGATGCAGGTGAAGATGGAGTTTGTTCCATGTTGGAACATGGATATGTTGGGATATCACAATATCTCTTATTTAATTAATGCATCTATATACTTGGTAAAGGGTGGAATGCTCGGCCTTATGCCTGGTGTTTTGTTCCACTCTTGCCGCCCTAGTTTCTGTCATACCGGTGTTATGTTCCTTGATTTTTCGTTCCTTACGCGGTTGGGTTATAATGGGAACCCCTTGATAGTTCGTCTTGAATAAAACTCCTCCAGCAAGGCCCAACCTTGGTTTTACATTCGCACTAACAACCTATCACCTTCCCTTGGGTTCTGCAGACTCAAGGGTCATCTTTATTTTAACCCCCCGGGCCAGTGCTTCTCTAAGTGTTGGTCCAACCTGAGCGATGTCCGGTGCCCCCCTGGGCAACCAGGGTCTATGCCAACCCGACGTCTTGCTCATCCGGTGTGCCCTGAGAACGAGCTATGTGCAGCTCCTATCGGGATTTGTCGGCACATTCGGGTGGCTTTGCTGGTCTTGTTTTACCATTGTCGAAATGTCTTGTAACCGGGATTCCGAGCCTGATCGGGTCTTCCTGGGAGAAGGAATATCCTTCGTTGATTGTGAGAGCTTGTGATGGGCTAAGTTGGGACACCCCTGCAGGGTTTTGAACATTCGAAAGCCGTGCCCGCGGTTATGGGCAGATGGGAATTTGTTAATGTCCAGTTGTAGAGAACTTGACACTTAATTTAATTAAAATGCATCAACCGTGTGTGTAGGTGTGGTGGTCTCTTTCCGGCGGAGTCCGGGAAGTGAACACGGTCTCGTGTTGTACTTGAACGTGAGTAGTTTCAGGATCACTTCTTGATCACTTCTAGTTCACGACCGTGCTTTGCTTCTCTTCTCGCTCTCATTTGCGTAAGTTAGCCATAACATATGCTAGTGCTTGCTGCAGCTCCACCTCACTACCTTTTCCTACCCATAAGCTTAAATAGTCTTGATCGCAAGGGTGTGAGATTGCTGAGTCTCCGTGACTCACAAATTACTTCCAAAACTAGTTGCAGGTGCCGTTGATACCGTGCAGGTGACGCAACTGAGCTCAAGGAGGAGCTCGATGAAAATCATGTTCGTTGTGTTGTTACGTTTCCAGTTGATCCGTAGTGGAGCCCAGTCGGGGCGATCGGGGATCTTTTGCATTAGGGGTTGTCTTTCTTTATTTGGTTCCGTAGTCCGACCTTGATTATATCTGGATGATGTAATGCTATATTTATGTATTGTGTGAAGTGGCGATTGTAAGCCAACTCTTTATCCCTTTCTTATTCAGTACATGGGATGTGTAAAGATTACCCCTCTTGCGACATGCCTACTATGCGGTTATGCCTCTAAGTCGTGCTCCGACACGTGGGAGATATAGCCTCATCGTGGGTGTTACAAGTTGGTAATCAGAGCCTTCCCCGACTTAGGAGCCCCCTGCTTGATCGAATCGCTGGCATTGTTAAGTCTAGAAAAATATTTTCAGTCTTTTAGGATTATATATATATTGTAGAGTAGGATTCTTTTTACTCCTCAGTCCCTTCGTTGCTCTGGTGAGGCCTCCTAACGTAGAGTTTTGACTCTTCTCTTCTCAATTTTTCACTAATTTTTTTTAGGATCACGCGGGTATCTTGGAATCGTTCCGATGGTTTTGTGAAGAGAACATTGTTCTTGGTGCCTCCTGACATTTAGGGGTTGTGGCAGTGTCCCGGGGAGTTGAGCTCCGAGGTGTTGTCGTCACAATTTTATAGTTGCTGTTTTGGAATACCTGAGTTTTCCCGACATCGAAAATCTCTTTTATGCAGTTGTTGGTGAGATAACCTCGACACCACCCAGTACTAGGGCGGGAGTTCGGGAGTATTGCCATAAGTCGTATAACGGTTGCAGGTAAATGATTTCCGAAGATTTCTTGGTTATGTGTTGAAGGATGGATACATCTGGATGTAGGATTTGCTAGTTTTGGGTGAGATATTATGCTTCCCCTGTATCCCCAACACCTGATTGCATAAGCAGAAAGTTTCGGGAGTTTATAAGTGGGAATTCAAGTAGTTCTTAGGATATCTTTCCGACAGATGTATCATATGAAATTGGGGTTCGACGTCTAGTGGTCCGCCTATCCACGGTTGGTTTTACAGTGGTCTCGTTGTGTCTTAAAGAGTCCTTGGCTATGCTGACTCGGGGACGCTTCGTATGTCATGTGCACTGCCTTGTACATGATGGTGCTGTACGATCGAGCCCGTGTGGGCCCCACCACGAAAACTTTGGACGAAATCTCTATCCTATGTTTGTTCTGGCTTATTCTGCAAGCCAATCCTTTGTTTTGTTTTGAGTTGTGGTATTCGAGTTGCTTCAATGTCAAGTGTTGATTCCATACCTTTCCTAAGTGGTGTTCTCACACTCCTATGTGAATACTAATCCTTCTTGACCATCGAGGTTGTCATGCCAATTCTTTTCAACCGGCATGTTTCTCCTCAAGTGGATCCGATCATTTTCAACATCTGCAAGATCAACTAAAGTCTTCTCAATGTTGTTCATTTCATCCGTTTCAGGTTGTCTTTGTTTTTTCCCACCCTCCCACCCTTTTCCATTCAAGGATTCAGATTTCTTAATCAAGTATCCTTTTTATTGATGTGAAGTCTCTCCATTCTTTTCCGTCAATGTTCTTACTGGTGGTTCTCATGAAGATGCTCTACAAGTTCATCATTTTTCGTTCTTTTTCTTCTCCGGTGGATTCAATCAAGCTTTTGGTGTTGATCATGTCCCTTTCCCTCGTTTCAAATACCTTCTCATGCCGGTGCACCTCATAATCATTCACTTCTCGCTATTCATTTGTTCGGGAGTGCTAAAGATATCTCAGAAGGCTCGTCTTGTCATTCAAGATCCGTTCAACTTATTTCGAGGTTGTTATCTCATTCAAGCCGTTTAATTCAACCGGTGCTATCTCCTTTTCAAGTAATCGTTCAACGGTGTTTTCTCTTGAGTGGGGCCTAACCCACAGGTCTTTTTCCAGGATCTTACCCGACTCTTCTAATTTTCCCGGAGCTATCCTTAATTCTTTTTGAAGTTTGACGTAAGAATGAATCATCATCAGTCAAATGTATTTCTCCAAGATTGGTCAAATTCTTTTCATCGTTGGCTCAACCATTTTCGTTTTTGGGTTCTCCCGGAGTGTCTCATCAATTGTCATGGTGGTTCTCATCGTCATTCTAAACATTCGAAGACCGAAGAAGAGTTTCTCTCAAATCTTGGTCCATTCTCTCGAAGATGCGTAGTTCTAGCGTTATGCCATCCCCTCATAATTATTTTCGATTGTGAGAATTCTTTTCACCCATCCGGAGCAATTCAGGAGCCTTTTCAGTTTGATTCTTTGGAGCCCATCATTTTGGGTTTATTCATTCTCATCTTTCAGCTCTCATTCTCCGAATCTTACCGGTGCATAAATCAAGTTTTCTCTAATCAGTTCGGGATCTCTTCATTCTCTAGTATCTAAATTCTCTCAAGTATCTTCATTCATTTTTCTAATTCTTCCCGATGTTTCCTTATCTTTTCTTCGTTTATTTTCAATTCATACGGTGGTTCGTTCAAGATCTCTCTTCCTTGGTTATCATATCAATTCATGCGTTCTTTCCAATCCTACCGGTGGTTTGCATAAGACCTTCTCAAGTTTGCGCTATATCTCTATTAATCCTTTTTACGAGAATAAGTAGTATGCCAAATACGTTGCTTGTCATCAATTTAAATTGGTGAAGGATAAGCATAATGTAATTCTTACTCTTGTTTCATCCAAGTGATCAATTCCTTATTCCGGAGGCTCATCAAATTCTCGGTTTAAATTGTTTCATCTTTTCTTTTTTCGGAGTTCCATGTTTTTCCGCATTATATCATCACGAAGATCCATCTAAATCATTGCAAGGCTTCACCTTGTGTTTTCAATTCCTCTTCCTTCCTACCATTTCTTTTATTACCAGAGTTCCTCATGGAGGCTCTACATGATGGTTCATCAAGGATTTAATTCC